>NC_056746.1:287050264-287350264 GCF_019279795.1 Protopterus annectens
CAGGCTTTGGTTGAATAGGGTGCCTAATGGTGCTGCACGTTCATGCCTGAGTTCATGTAGGATGCAGCCAGGGATACTGTCGGTCCCATGGAGGCTGTATTTTTTGCCTTTGAGAAGGCAGTGATGACCTGTTCCCTAGAGATAAGGGGTGGGGGGGCAGGTACTGGGGATGTCCTGATTTACTGATGGGGGGGGCAGAGGGGAGAAGTTTTCACTGAATCTGTCAGCCAGTAGATTGGCTATATCTGCAGCATTTGTGTATGTGGTGTCCTTGACCACCAGTTCTGAACAGATCTGGGTGCTTCCTTTGAGATTTAGAACATATGTGAAGAAGGCTTTTGATTGTCTCTAGTAGATGTGGCCAATTTGGACTCTAAGTTGGCTTTAGAGGATTTCACTAGTGCTCTTATTTGCTTGTTCAGGGTAAAGAGAGATTGCTTCTATTTGGGTACCTGCTCCTTCATGGTCCTGGACAGTAATTTTTTTCCTTTTGTTATATAGTTTATTTATTGCAGATGTCCACCAGACAGGTTTACTGTTCCTTGCGGAGGATGATTTGTTCTGTCGGGTATTCCTGATTCAATTGCGGAGGATGATTTTGTCCTGTTGGGTATTCCTGATTCAATGCATCTATATACATGCTCGTATAGTACTTTGGTGTAGATTTGGACATTGGTGCCATTTCCTACAGTGCGGGAGGGGGCAGTGAAGCTGTTTATACCATCTCTCAGGAGGTTATAATCAGCTTTGGAGAAGATTTTTTGTTTGACCCTAGCTAGAGGGAGGTCAAGGGGAGATGGTGAATTCGAAAGTGACTGCTTTATGCTCTGATCTTACCAAGGAGGTAGGGGTGCTGCAGTGGTTACTCATGTTGGGTAATACCAAGTCGAAGGTATCACCTCTTGTGGAGGTATTGACTAGCTGTTCTAAGGCATTTGCATTGATAAAATCGAGGAATCTCTGAGCATTTATGTTCTGGCATGAGTAGTTTTTCCAGTCTATGGTTGGGTAATTAAAGTCACCCAGGATCAGGGTAAAGGGTTGAATCTTGATAGATCTGGAGAGGTCCAGATAGGTGGATTGGGTATCTTGAGTCAAATTTGGGGGCCTGTAGCTAGCTATACTTTTAATGGGGGTCCTGTCAATGGTTAACTGCACCTGGAGTGTCTCCTGTGCGTCAAACTGTTTGACCAGACTGGAGGTGTGTGTATCTTTAATATATATTGAAACTCATATTAAATTACCAAGTTGTAAGCGTATGTACGACCAAATAACCACAAATATATACCAAATATACGCTAAAAAGGACCGTAGCTCACTGCAGATGCTTGCTTTCAAAAAAACACTTTTAATAGAAAACAAATAAAAACGAATCTCGGAGGGTTAAAACTATTTTACACACAGGTTAAGCACTTTCATCTGCTAACTGCAGACTTCATCAGAAGAGTGAAATGTGTGTTGTTCCCCCTTATATAATACATTTTAAAAAAAATCAAGATCCAGTGGGAATGCTCAATCAATTATCCTTCTCATGAATAAACATAACCTTATGAATATTCATTAATTCTGCTCATTCAACCTGCACAGTTTTGCATTACACCCTGTTGCCATACTGTTTCTGAGTATACCTATAAAACAATCACATGTGCTTATGTATATCACATTTAGGTATAAAAACACATTATATAACATAAATGTGTTAAATTATCTTGTGGTAAAAAGTATGTGCTTCTTTAAAACACAATATTGCACTTTCATTATATAGTATAAGAATACGTTTATGCAAAAATAAAACATGTATAACATATAAAAATGCTCACATGTGCTATGTTAAAAAAATATATACATCTTAACACTCAGTATTGCACTTTTATTTAACCATTATATCCTGACATGTTGCCTCCTTTCTTATTGTACCAGCTTTCTTTTTTTATTTTACTGTTCACTTGTTTCTAACTTTATTCTATGCGTACATGCCCTACTACAATATGTCATTCATAACCTTGCATCCAAGATTGGTTTAGTGGGAATATAGTCATTCAACCCAGGTTCTTTGGTTGCATTTAACCTGAGTTGCCATTTGACCTCTTTTTCAGCTAATTTGACATTAACATTTCCTCCCCTTAAATCCACCATTACCTGTTCTAAAATCCCAAAGTTAAACACATGACTTGCATCATATTTAAAAGTATGTGTCTACAGAAAGCATTGTTTTTATCATTTTTCCTTGTACACTAGGCATGATCAGATATCCTGTTCCAAAATCATCTGTCCGTCTTGTCCACATAATAACTCGGACATGCCATACACTTGGCCAAGTATATGACATGTTGGAATAAACAACTCCCTTTCTTAAACCTTACTCTAGTGTGGTTGACGTCCCCTAATGTAATTATTTTCTCTTCTATAATCTCCTTACACTGCTGACACTGCCCACATTTTTGGTGTGCCCGTCTCCAGTATCACCCTTTGTGATGCCTGTGTCCTGGCCCAGCAATCAAGGAGCCTCAATCCTCACCACTAACACCAGAGAGGGCGTCTCATATGAGAGGAAAGGATAACAAATACACACAGTAAAGTGCAATTTCCCTTAAGAGCACATCGAGATCACAGTCACTCCGGGGTGGGTCGCTCCCTTGCTCCCCAGGTCCCCGATAAGACTCCCCACTGGCACAGATCTCAGCCTAGCTGGCAAGCTAACCTCCAGCACCCTCTCTGTCCAATCAGTGCTTCATGTCCCTGCCCAAGTAGCTGACACACGTACACTTAGAGATAAGTATTTATACAACTTCACAGACACTCCTGGGAAAGGCTGACACAGATTTTCCAGCTGTGCCCCTATACCCAGACTATACAGTAGTAATTACTGCCACCACCAGCTAATATTTATCATCTACCCAAAGACCCTTAAAAGGGTGTCCAATTATTACTGTGCAATATTATTATCAAATTGGTAAGTGTGACTAAACAGTCTTAAGGCTTATTAGAGTGGCTTTGTACAATAAACTCTATAAATATGCAATGTACTCTAGAGCTTAACAACATATATCTACATAAACCACCCACAGTTGAAAAGGGTTTAAAAATATTTAATAATAAATACTAAAAACACAAGACAATACTACTACACCACAGTGCTATTCAAGAGTTCAGGGATCACACAGAAACTTAAAATAATACAGTAGTACAGTTCTGACATAACAGAAAAACACTTAGTCTAATCTTTTCTAATTTTCCTAGCTATTGCTACAAGAAAACACACTTCTAAGATAAATTACTTAAGACAACAGGCAGTGCTAAGTTAGATGTCCAAGATCAAAATGCTTAATAATCTCTGGTTCTCACTATTTAAATTGAAACTGCAGTTCTGCTAAACATTACATCATTTTTTACACCTTCCTGGTTCCCAGGCCACACAGAAACTGCATTTACATTATTTTACACTTAGAGCAATAAAAGACATTACCCATATAAATTCTGGTCATTAACTTTAGCCTTAAAACAATAAGCAGGAAGCATTCCTCTAGCCGGACTGGAGCCGAATTGTAAAACATCAAAGGCAGTGATGAAATAATTTTTAATTTCAAAAGAAAGATTTGAAATGCTTGACTTAGTTTTCCTTACAGCAGATGGCAATGTTGCCACATTGTTGAAACCAACATTTCTTTACATTTAAGACACAAGCCTGTATTTTACATTTATATTTACAAATGCCAGAATTATGTATCATATTCTGTTTGACTAGACTGGCAGCCTTCACCCATCTCTATCTGATTTTCACACCCTTTATTCTGCCTTTCACTCTCTCAAACCTATTTTTTCGGTTAGACCCAGTCCTATAAACATACATAGGCCCTGTAACCACTTTACTGTAAACCATGCTGTCACTTCTTAGAATATTCCAATTTTGTCTCATTATTTTATTTATCCCCTCAGCATTATAGACTGTACTCCACTACACAAGCCCTATTTTATGAATTTTCCTTCTCATTCTCATGTTCTCCCCTGTTTTTCTCCAACCCAATACCAAGAAGTGGTTTGTATTTTTTCCCCATTCTCTCAGGTCATATTGAGTGACATCATCAATTAAATGTCTGGGGTAACCCCTTTCCCCAAATAATATTCCTATATATTCTAACTCTTTCTTCATTTCGTTGAAATCAGATGTCATTCTCGCAGCTCTTATACACTGACCCTTAATGATGCTCTTTTTTTGACTTACTGGGTGACAACTAGTATATTCTAAATACGAGTTGCTAAAAGTTTCTTTTCTATATATTCTGGATTTAAATCCTGCTGTCCCATGCGATATAAAGGTGTCTGCGTATACTAACCCTGTCATGCTACTACTGTGGGTGAATTTTAAATAACTACTGATGTCATTCAAATACTTCACAAATGCATCTACCTCACTTATTGTACCATCCTATAAAATAAAAATATCATCCACAAACCTAGTGTGGCATATACATTTACTAGCATATTGACTATGCAAAATATAGTCACTTTCCCAATCTAGTAACACCATATTTGCATATATGGGGGCGCACGCCACCCCCATAGCTACCCCGCTTTTTTGTCTATAGTATTCACCCTCAAACCAGATGTAATTGGAGTCCAGTACAATAGACATAAACTCACAAATTAAACTAGTCTTTTCCCACTCAGTTCATGTAGTTCTGAATACTCTTACTAAACCTTTCTAATCCTTCTTCCTTTGGGATGCAGGAGAACAAATCCACCACATCAATGGTTACAAACACTAACCCTTCCTTCCAAATTTCCAGTTTCAACCTTCCCAAAATGTCTCATGAGTCTAACACTATATGGTGCACTCTGTCATACATTGGTTTTAACCCTCCATCTATTACTTTCCCATATGGGAATGCCTTGGACCTACTACCGGAATTAATGGGCTTATATGAAACTCCACCTCCTTTGTCTTTGCTGCCCACAGTTTGAGGTCTGAATGTGTGATAGGATGAGTAACTAGATAAGGCTGGGGTGCTCTCCGCAGCTTTGAACCAGGTTTCTGTGACTGCACAAATGTCAGCATCTTCTAGGGTTAAGAATGCTTGCAATGAGTGCAGTTTCATGTTTAGATTCCTAGTGTTAAGCAACATGACCTTTAATTTGTGTTTTGTTGAAATTTTTATGTTGGTAGTATTGACCTCATGACTTTTCCTAAAAAAGACACTATGGGGGTGGCAAGGGCCTTTGCCAGAAGCCCAAGTTTGACAGATGCAGGCCATCTCTAGCAAAGCATCTGTTATTCATATCTTCCCAGGCTGTCAGGTACTGGATCCCCCTGGAATGACACCAGAAACTAAGCCAATTGTTAAAGTCAATCATTTTCTGTTGGTATTGAGGCATAATTCTAGATGACGGTAGAATGCTGCTTAAGGCTGTGGACATACCTGCCTGGGACAGATATTCAGCGAGTTCAATCATGTCTGTCTTCATATAGTCCAGGGAGATATGCCTCAAGTCGTTCACACCACCATGGACTATGAGAGAGTCATAACAGTACCCGTCATTGAGAGACTTGAGCGCATGTATGATATGGCGGATTCTCGCATCTGACAAACAACTAACCGTGACTTTCTCCTTATCCAGCCTGGTAAGAGGCACATCTGTGTGTCTCACAATGGAGTCTCCTATGACTAATATGTTGGGTTTATGGTTAGGCCTTAGTGGTTGCGAGACACTGGTGTGTGGACTATGCATGGTATGTGGTGTGGAGGGTTGTGGAGTTCTCATGTGTTTTTGCCTCTGAGGTCTCCTTTGTTTGGGTTTGTTTTTGTTGAGGACCTCTGCATATGTGGGTGTGTGTTGTGTAGTTGTGGGTGGTGTTTGAGGTGTAGTGATTGTGTTAACCTTATTAGTGCTAGATGTACTGGCTTGTGAGGGAGAGAGTGTAGAATCTACCTTCTTTATGTAATTTCATCTCTCACAAATTGTGTCCTAGTGTGGTAGTGGTAGATGGTTGTCTGTGTACATGAGGCAGTTGCTACACTGTCTTAGGATGACCATATCAACCAGGCTGGCAGGAGAAATTGTAGGAAACTGTCTGTCCATAGTTGTCAGACTGAGGAAGAGAGGCCAGGGAGAGCTAAGGGGTAGGCCTAAAGCCCAAATGCTTAAACCGAAACTAGGAGGCTTAGAATAACACTTAAAATTTAAACAGGCTAAAAACAGTAATAAATGCAGCAGAGAAGATACAATTGAACTCTTTAGAGAACAAGTAGCAGAAAAACCAAGATGAAGTAATAGATTTGGAGGAGGAAACACAAATACTGTAAAAGCAGCAAGCAGCTGATTAAAGGTTTTATTTGTGTGTGTGTGTGGGGGGTTAAGTGGAAAGGCAGAAAGGAGTAACAGAAGATAATTAAAAGTTAAGAAACTAAGGGGGTTGGCCTTCTCAAATGTTCTCTATGTTAGGTAGAATGAGCTAATGACACTAGACTGGGAGGAGTGTCTCAGATCAAATTTATAGTAGGGGTGGGCAACTGCAGTCACCAAGTATAAGAACAAGATACCAATAGGGAGGGAGGGAAACTATACTACAGCTACTAGCTACACTATGTTAGGCAGAAAACACTACATAAATGTTTATCACAGCAGAAAAACAGCAGTGAGCCATTAAATGAACATTTTAAACAGATAAAGGAGCAAGGAGACTCTAGAGAATGTTTTAACTGCAAACAAATCAGTTATATGATATACTCCTTGGCAGGAAATCAGAACAAACAAGCAGATGCTTAACAAATGGAGAAAATTTCCAGTTAATACCTTTCACACAGTGAAACTAGCTAAAAAAGCTTTACAAACAGTGTGAGGGCCCTGTAAGGCAGACAATTTTAGTACAACCATGCAGATTAGTTTATAGCAGTAAAATACAGTAAAAAATATGCAGCAGGCAATAAAGTGCTATAAATGACTAGAATAAGAAATAACTAGTATACTTATTGTTATATATCACATATCAGAGTTGTGGTCAGTGCCCCTCCTCTGCTCACCTCAGTGTGTATAGACAGAAAACCTCTCAAAGGTAGGGCTTAAATACCAGAAGGTACAACCTGAAATAACTTAAAAAAAAAGCTCAGAAGAACCAATGAGTGCTTACTCCAAGCCCTAGACCAGCCAACCTTTACCAGCCAGTAGCCAATCAACAACATTTACTCTCACTAAAGTGAAGAAATGCTTCTGCTAAGCCAAGATGTCCTGGATCATGTGCACAGAACAAACAAACACTGTAAACAAACAACCAGGGCCCAGAGACCGCAAACCTTTACCAGCCAGTAGCCAATCAACAACATTTAGTCTCACTAAAGTGAAGAAAGGCTTCTGCTAAGCCAAGATGGCCTGAAACATGCGCTCAGAACAAACAAACAACCAGGGCCCAGAGACCGCAAACCTGAACTGGGCTGTGCTGTAGCTACTAGCTACGCTATTTTAGGCAGAAAACACTACAGAAATGTTTATCACAGCAGGAAAAACAGTAGTGAGCCATGAAATGAACGTTTTAAACAGATAAAGGAGCAAGGAGACTCTAGAGAATGCTTTTAACTCCAAACAAATCAGTTATATGATATACTCCTTGGCAGGAAATCAGAACAAACAAACAGATGCTTAACAAATGGAAATAAATTCCAGTTAATACCTTGTACACAGTGAAACTAGCTAAAAAAGCTTTACAAACAGTGTGAGGGCCTGTAAGGCAGACAGTTTTAGTACAACCATGCAGATTAGTTTATAGCAATAAAGTACAGTAAAAAGTATGTAGCAGACAATAAAAAATGCTAGAATTTGCAATAACTAGTAAAAATAAGGGGGAAAAAGCAGGATACGTATTGTTATATATCACAGTTCAGAGTTGTGGTCAGTGCCCCTCCTCCACTCTGCTCAGTGTATATTTAAGTATTCTTTTTCTGTATCTGTGTGAATCTTTCTATCTGTATTATTTTTAATATTTCCTGTGATTGAAACTCTGGTGTTTATTGTAAGTAGATGTTTAGTATTTTCACGTTCTTTTATTATTTATTATAAAATATAAGCAGCAAACAAATAAATCCAAACCAGCCCAGAAGTTGAAAATGTTGAAACACAGGTGCCCAGTAGGAAGGTAGCTGGAATAAAGAAGCTGAACCACAACAAAGTAAAATCTTCTTTTTGAATACAAAATGGTGAGCGCTTTTGCAATGGTAACCATTGCTTCATCAGACAGTTCATTCAAACAGCAACAGCACTTAAATACTTTTAATTCATTACTAAAACAACCAATCTTACCACTCAGAGTTAATTCAGCACTCAGCAATCAATTAATTACTATGGTTACGTTTTGCCCTTAGTTAATTGCTGAATTCAAAAAAACTCTGTTTAACAACCACATGCACAAAATGTAAAGACAAGAACATGTGGATAAATATAATTAAAATACATATAAAGTCAATGAATAAATACATATACTCATGTTCCCTTTTTAGTAACTACTTATGTGCATGGTTATAAGCATAAAAATATATATAAAATATAAGCAGTACACACTCAACAACTTAATACATATATTCTGCCTAATAAATGCACATGTTGTCTACCTAGTAAATACATTTGCTTTAATACATACATCTTAACAAGTGCTTGTCTTTAGTGATATGAAGCAGCTCAAGAAATACTGTCATATTGACCCAAAGCCCTGCATGTGTTTATGTAGTCTTTTCTTGTTAAAATAGTATTATTTTTTTATTTTATTTTAACCTTCTAGATTTATTTTAGCATTGGCTTCAATGGAACACTATCATTCAAACCCAAACCACTGTGTGCTCCTAAACGCAAAATCCATTTTACTTCCATATTTTCAGTAGTATTGACTATGTCCCCCATCCTATTGCTGACATTCTGAATGTGCAAAACCTGAAACAAAAATATATGGTCATCCCCCTTATCCAATGTATGCTTAGCCAAAGCACTATACAGTTGCCCTTTTTTAGTGCAGTAAAGGTGATCCCTTATCCGTTCCCTAAGGTGACTGATAGTTTTGCCAACATAGAAATGGAAACATGTTGTGCAGTGAGCTACATATACACTACATTCTTAGTATTGCAATCAGCAGAATTCCTTAGCTCCCATAGATGCCCTGTTTCAGGGTGCTTAAAAAAACTTGATTCATCTGTATAAATGCACTGTGTGCATTTTCCACATCTATGGGCACCATTCACTGTGCTATCTATCAAAGTAGTTATCCTTGGATAGTAAAGCTGCTGTTTCAGATGTCTCTTATTTCTAAATGCAAAAAGTGGTTGTCCACCCACTATGTTGGTAGTATAATCGTCTACTAACAACATATGCCAATTTTGTCGTATGATGATTTCAAACCTTTTCACATTTCTTGTATATGGTAAAACCATTGGAATGTATGGTAATACTATTCCTGATACCAACCCTGTCACTACCTGCTCTATCAGAGTAGTAGAGCTTAGCTTTACCTTTCCTTTCTTTGTGTACATTATGGTACACCTTATCAGTTTCATGTTCACTATACCCCCTATTAATGAAACCTGTTCTTAGCTTAATTAACTCATTTCTGTACACTTCCTTTTGACAACATAGGCGAGATGTTCTCATTGCCTGACCTCTGATTATATTAGGATAAAATCTTAGGGTTATGCATACTGTTTCTTTGTAGAAAAGATGGTCTCTAACATTGTTTCCTATGTAATTTCATAGACCATTGGTCATTTTCTCTGTATATGGTAACGTCCAGGAAGTCTAAACTCATCTCAGAGCAGTTCATCGTAAACTTTAAAAAGTCACTAGTAGTATTTAGGTATGCATACAGGGATTTAAGTTGTTCACCATCACCTTTACAAAAAATGAAAAGATCATCTAAGAAATGCCTATAAAAGGCTATTTGGGGATTACCTAACAGATGTTCATATTCCCAGTTAACCATAACCAGGTTTGCATATGTGTTGGCACAACTTGTGCCCATGGCAACCCCTGACATATGCCATTGAACATAAATATGTTATGCTCTAGTACCAATTCTAGTAACGTACAAAGAAAGTCTATCTCAGTGTTAGAGAACTTTCCCTGCCTTGTCAACACTGATTTTACCATGCTTATCCCCTGGTCATTGGGTATGCTTGTAAATAAAGACACTACGTCTAGTGTGACCAGCATCTCCGTATCTGCTGTTCCCATTTGCTTCACTGCCCCATAAAGGTCCACTAAAAACTGTTCTGTGTCTTTCAAGACATGCATTTTCATTGAGTGCTGTCTTCAATTGCTTATCTAGGTATATAGAGATAGGTTCTATTAGCCGTCCTGCCCCTACTGCTATAGGTCTAAATTTCGGGTTATATGGGTCTTTATGTATCTTGGGGAGGCCATGGATTTGAGGTATGAATGGATTTTCAGAAGTAAAATAATTAAAAAGATCTTTACTTAATAGTTCCATACACATGCATTCGTATAAGGTACTAGCATTCGTATAAGGTACTAGCAATCTGTTCACTCATTTGAAACACAATTGTTTTTGGTACTTCATCATATACATTTGGATCCAATAACATTTCTTACATAGATGTATTATAAAAGTCAGCATTCAATATCACCACTGGTCCCCCTTTGTCAACTGGTCTTATAACTATGCTAGCATTAGTCTGCAAGTCACACAATGCTTTGTGCTCACTCTTTGTCAAATTATACTTTCCTTCTTTTAAAAAGCTATTGTTTCCTGTGCTATAAATGGCATTTTCACAAGCTTTTAAGAAGGTTTCTATATTATGCGGCAATATTGGTGCATACAGACTGTTTTTCTTAAACTGAACATCCCTTGTCTCATTGCCATTTCCAAATTGTTGTTTCAATGTTACATTTCTAGTAAACATATGTAGGCATAACAGAAATTCACTAGTGTCCATTTTAGTCAAAGGTATCAAATTTAAACCTCTGTTTAATAAAGAAGTCTCAGCTGCAGACAGTTCATATTTGGAAATATTGCATATTAACTCTCCTGTCCATACCCCCCACATTTTCTTCAAAGTGTGAGTTTGTAACTGACCTGATGCATCTTTCCGTTTCTGGCCCCTGTAAATGTCCTGTTCCACAGATTTTCTCCTCCCTGCTCAAAACGGTAGGGGTAGAACAGGAAAAACCTGTTGTTGTCTTCCTTCCAAATTAATTTTCCTTCTTACCATGGCTGTAGTTGTTGCCTTATCATTGGTTGCTGAAGACGATGGTGCTTCCATCGGTGTAGAATAAACGGAATGTGCCTCATTTGATGAAAGGACACTCCCTCCTGGCTGTTGATTCATTGTTTCCTGTTCCTCCCCGAGTGCATTGGTCATCTCTTCAGACTGTACCCAATGCTCTGCCATCGGTCTCTCATGCCGCTCAAGCGATTGAACTCACCCTCTCCTCTGCTGGTAGGCTGTTAGTGGTACCTCTGACTGCCCATTGATTTCTCTCATAAATCGCAAATTGCGGTTGGTAGTAGACTGCTCTGCAGACTGTGCAGGTTTTGGCCAAGTAAAGACATGCTGGTTGGTTTTACCATATACAAGAGATGTGAAAAGGTTTGAAACCATCATACAACAAAATTGGCATATGTTGTTAGTAGATGAGGATACTACCAACATAGTGGGTGGAAAACCACATTTTGCATGTAGAAAGAAGATAAATCTGAAACAGCAGCTCTGCTATCCAAGGATAACTACTCTGATGGATAGCACAATGAATGGTACCCATAGATGTGGAACATGCACACAGTGCATTTATATAGATGAATCAAGGTTTTTTAAGCAACCTGAAACAGGGTGTCTATGGGAGCTAAGGAATTCTGCTGATTGCAATACAATACTAAGAATGTAGTGTATGTTTCCATTTCTATGTTGGCAAATCTAACCGTCACCTTAGGGAACGGATAAGGGATCACCTTTACTGCACTAAAAAAGGGCAACTGTATAGTGCATTCAGAATGTCAGCAATAGGATGGGGGACATATTCAATACTACTGAAAATATGGAAGTAAAATGGATTTTGCATTTAGGAGCACACAGAGGTTTGGGTTTGAATGATAGTGCTCCATTGAAGCCAGTGCTAAAATCTAGAAGGTTAAAATAAAATAAAAAATAATACTATTTTAACAAGAGAAGACTGCATAAACACATGCAGGGCTTTGGGTCAATGTGACAGTATTTCTCGAGCTGCTTCTAGCATAGATATCACTAAAGACAAGCATTTGTTGAGATGTATGTATTAAAGCAAATGTATTTACTAGGTGGACATGTGCATTTTTAGGCAGAATATGTTATCAAGTTGTTGAGTGTGTACTGCTTATGTTTTTTTATATATTTTTATATATATTTTTATGCTTATACTCATGCACATAAGTAGTTACTAAATGGGGAACATGAGCATATGTATTTATTCATTGACTTTTTATGTATTTTATTTATGTTTATCCACATATTCTTGTCTTTACATTTTGTGCATGTGGTTGTTAAGAGTTTTTTTTACTTTGGCAATTAACTAAGGGCAAAACGTAACCATAGTAATTAATTGATTGCTGAGTGCTGAATTAACTTTGAGTGGTAGGATTGGTTGTTTTAGTAATGAATTAAAGTATTTAAGTGCTGTTGCTGTTTGAATGAACTGTCTGATGAAGCAATGGTTACCATTACGAAAGCGCTCACCATTTTGTATTAAAAAAGAAGATTTTACTTTGTCGTGGTTCAGCTTCTTTATTCCAGCTACCTTCCTACTTGGGCACCTGTGTTTCAACATTATTATAAAATATATTTAAACTTTTCATTATGTCTGGTCTTTTTAGGAAATATTTAACCTTTGTGAGTACTCATATTTATTGTGTGACACTGTGGCCACTCCTGAAAGCCTTGCTGCATTGCTCAAACACTACCATTTTGTATTTGTATTAATTTTACTCAGTATAATTGGGTACCCTTGTAAGAGCTTTAGAGTATCTTGCTTTGGAGTGTTCTGATGGCAGTGTCTATCTTATAGTCTGGGCAGAGGGGGCATAGCTGGTAAATCTCTGCCACCCTCTCCTGGGTGCGTGTTTGTGTGAAAAATCAAATCTCAGAGTGTGTGTGTCAGCTACTTGGAGCATGGACAAAGAGCACTGGTTTCACAGAGAGGGTGGTGGAGGACTTGGCTTGGATCACTCGGTTGAGGACTCAACTATGCAGCTGTGGTCAGTGTGGAGTCTTATTTGGGGCCTGGTTAGAGAAAGGGAAACCCAGCCCCAAGACTAGAGTGTGTTCCCTGTGTGCTCTTAAGGGAAATTGTGCTTGTTGTAGAGAGCTGCATCTGGAAATACTGTGTGTATCTATTTTTGGTCCAAATGAACGTCCCTCACTGGTGTCAGTGATGGGGATTGAGGCTCCTTGATTACTGGCCCAGAGCATGGCTGTCATATTTGCAACACAAAGGAACAAGGATCTCTTTATGCCCATTGCATAAACTAACAGATCATGTACAGGTGTAGAATCTCTAGAGTGGAGTTGTGAACATTTCCATCAGTAGTTGTACCTTAAGTCACAGAGCAAGCTGTTTCAGATTACGTACTGCAACCCCAGTTCCAAACCACAGTTGAGAATCGAAAAATGGTCACTAAGACTGAAGCCTTAACAATCTTTCAAGACGTTTGATAAAGAATGAACAGTTAACAAATATTGAAAATTAGATGCTGAATATGTTAATCTTCTTGCATATAAATAGGTATAAGTATGTAATGATGCAGGACTTCAAGCTAAAGAATTTTCATACCATTTCATGGCCCAAACCAAAAGATGATATGTGGAATACCTCCTTTCCTATTAAATATGCTGTCAACGGGAAGGCAACATTTCTAGTAACAGAAAGCTTGAGAGAAACCATGTTTTGTATACATCAGCTAGTGCAGGAAACACCTTTATAGACTGTGTGTGATGATCACTAATGAATAGCAAGAACAAAGGCCTTCATGAGAGAAAGGATCTTGGTTCTCGTATGTTGACAGATATGTAGAGAGTATGATTCAAGGATATGTATATGCAACATGGGTAAATGTGTAGAACAATGTAGAAATATATGTGTAGATCTCAGAATTACCGACTCATCTGTGGTTCGAACTTGGTGCAGATTTTTATGGTTCTTTTTCTGTTAGTGAATGCGTGTTAGTTGTAATTGATGGTTATAGTAAATCTCTAGTTATAAAGCTAGTCAAGTCCACATCTGCAAATGTTATCCTAGCTTTTGAAAACAGTTCTTTATTTGGCAAACATTGACATTTCAAGAACTAATAAATGACCACCATCTAATGGATAGTTTTAAGTATATAAAAATATATGTGTTGGCTTTGGGCAAATGAGCCAGTTGAAAGATGTGTGTGTGCACTTGGTAATAGTAGGAGAATGGCATATAACAATGGCAAGCCATAAAAATAGTACATACAGATATTTATTTTTCTAACAGACTATAGGAGAATATTAATGCTCTTGAGTTTTATTACCAGAAAGTTGATTAGTAAGCCAAAGAATGAAGGACCAAGGGCAGAGATGCGAGGTGCTTTTGTCCAGACTTTAGTGGAGAACTGCATTGCCTAATAGTGAAACAAAAAAAAAACTTTCTTACAAAGGTAGCTACATAACCATTGTTGGAATGTGGGATCTAAGCCACATGGAGTTAAATCCCTAATATGCTCTTTGTGGCTGAAAAATCAAAAAGTACTTGGCGAGATCAAGAGATTCAGTCTTAGTAATCTCACTTTCATCTCTAGCCTTAAAGATGCCACCAGTAAAGGCATGCAGTGCTGGAAGCCATACTGGTGGTCACTGAGTAGTCCTGCTTGGGCCTTTCATTGGGAAAAATTAATTTTGTTTTCAGGTGCTTTTGCATGTGGAGGCAGTAGTGTACTTTTTTCTGTATGTGTTAGGTTAAGATTTAATCCCTATATGTGCAAGACATATTAAGAATGTGCTGCAGAGGTAACATAGTAAAAGTATCGTAAGTACAAAAGAATTTTGGGTACAGTCTTTGACCATGCTTAGTTTTCCATTCTTGAGATTTCTTTCAGCCATTTATGTATGCTTTTCAGTGTGTCAGGATGGAATTGCAGATCAAAATAGAAACCAAAGATATCCGTCTCTGATACTTTATTTTTGGTAAGAAAAGAGACTTCTTTAAAGGATGGTAATGATACATACACTCCAATAAAGATTTCAGCTAGCGGTTTGAAATCTGTTGAAAGCTTCCCATGAACAAGTAGGGTGATGGGTTAAGAATGCTTAGTTCTTGCATTAGTGGTAATTTTGATCCAGATCCAGAAACCTTTAGGGTTTCCTAAGCATGTTACCTGCCTTTGTTTCAGTGGCATTGACTCTACTAGTCAGCTTTAGGGAATGCAGTTCATAATCATGATACAGCCCGCTGTACTTGTAAGGCGTTGACTCTACTAGTCAGCTTTAGGAAATGCAGTTCATAATCATGATACAGCACGCTGTACTTGTAAGGCGTTGACTCTACTAGTCAGCTTTAGGGAATGCAGTTCATAATCATGATACAGCACGCTGTACTTGTAAGGCGTTGACTCTACTAGTCAGCTTTAGGAAATGCAGTTCATAATCATGATACAGCACGCTGTACTTGTAAGGCGTTGACTCTACTAGTCAGCTTTAGAGAATGCAGTTCATAATCATGATACAGCACGCTGTACTTGTAAGGCGTTGACTCTACTAGTCAGCTTTAGGAAATGCAGTTCATAATCATGATACAGCACGCTGTACTTGTAAGGCGTTGACTCTACTAGTCAGCTTTAGGAAATGCAGTTCATAATCATGATACAGCACGCTGTACTTGTAAGGCATTGACTCTACTAGTCAGCTTTAGGGAATGCAGTTCATAATCATGATACAGCCCGCTGTACTTGTAAGGCGTTGACTCTACTAGTCAGCTTTAGGAAATGCAGTTCATAATCATGATACAGCCCGCTGTACTTGTAAGGCGTTGACTCTACTAGTCAGCTTTAGGAAATGCAGTTCATAATCATGATACAGCACGCCGTACTTGTAAGGCGTTGACTCTACTAGTCAGCTTTAGGGAATGCAGTTCATAATCATGATACAGCACGCTGTACTTGTAAGGCGTTGACTCTACTAGTCAGCTTTAGGAAATGCAGTTCATAATCATGATACAGCCCGCTGTACTTGTAAGGCGTTGACTCTACTAGTCAGCTTTAGGAAATGCAGTTCATAATCATGATACAGCCCGCTGTACTTGTAAGGCGTTGACTCTACTAGTCAGCTTTAGGAAATGCAGTTCATAATCATGATACAGCACGCCGTACTTGTAAGGCGTTGACTGTACTAGTCAGCTTTAGGAAAAGCAGTTCATAATAATGAAGTAGCACGCTGTACTTGTAAGGCGTTGACTCTACTAGTCAGCTTTAGGAAATGCAGTTCATAATCATGATACAGCCCGCTGTACTTGTAAGGCGTTGACTCTACTAGTCAGCTTTAGGAAATGCAGTTCATAATCATGATACAGCCCGCTGTACTTGTAAGGCGTTGACTCTACTAGTCAGCTTTAGGAAATGCAGTTCATAATCATGATACAGCACGCCGTACTTGTAAGGCGTTGACTGTACTAGTCAGCTTTAGGAAAAGCAGTTCATAATAATGAAGTAGCACGCTGTACTTGTAAGGCGTTGACTCTACTAGTCAGCTTTAGGAAATGCAGTTCATAATCATGATACAGCCCGCTGTACTTGTAAGGCGTTGACTCTACTAGTCAGCTTTAGGAAATGCAGCTCATAATCATGATACAGCCTGCTGTACTTGTAAGTTTGCCAAACATCTTTGCACAGCTTAAAATAAAACTATAGCAACTTAGAATTAATCAAATAAGCTGCTCTACATTTTAACTCTTTGGTTCCTTACTTTATTTATTTTTATTTATATTTTGTTGACTAGCCCTACTGGGAAGAACTCATTTTCAGTGGGGGCCCAGTAAAATAACAAAGAACAGCAAATACAAAAGAGTGCTAAAGTTTACAAGCAAATTCACTTACAAGATAGACCAAGAAAGAAATGATGTTTGCATTGTTTATGTGGTAGGCATAGGTGTACATATGGGATCTACCTGACTTTACCAAAATTTCACTTAGCCGAAATTCAGAAGATGAATACAGCAACACTGAAACTCCACAGCACTGAACGTTTACATTACCAGAAATCAGATCAATGCAACACTAGGTGCGCATGTCACGCAGCACTCGGAGCTTCTGAATGGAGATCGTGGTACAGTGAGGATCAGGAAATTTACCTTTTTCCTCACTGTAGTGCAATCTTGGAGTTGATATATATATATATATATATATATATATATATATATATATATATATATATATATATATATAGTCTGTGGGGGGTGCAGGGAGGCTTGCTCCCCCTGCAAAAACATAAAGGTAGATTTTTATTTGGTTTTGCTGCATGACTTTCGGTAATGTAAACATTTGGTGTTGCGGAATTTCGGTGTTGTCTCGATCTTCTGAATTTCGGGTAAGTGAAATTTCGGTAAATTCATTTAGACCCATATGTGTATGTATATGTGTATATATGTGTGTGTGTGTGTGTGTGTGTGTGTATATATATATATATATATGTATATGTATATATATATATATATATATATATATATATATGTGTGTGTGTGTATATATATATATATATATATATATATATATATATATATATATATATATATGTATGTATATACACACACACACACAGAAAGACAGGAGGTCCCTAATAATGATTGAAATACAGGGCAGTCCAGACAAGAAATGATATTTACAGTGTACATATTTGCAAGTTCTGGATAAATATTTGCTTCCATAGGATATCTATAACTTTGAAGACATGCAGTATGAGGAGTCTTTATTGCAGTGAAGGGAAATGTGTTAATAGTGGATTGCTCTAAAATATGTAATGGTGTTATGTTAGAAATAACATGTTAAGGTAAGGATGAAAAGTGCAGGGGAGAAGAAAGTGATAAGAAATTTTAAGAGTGGAGAAGGGGGACAAGAACTAAGTTTTTTTGTGAGGAGAAAAAGGAAAGGAAGAAAAATTAAGAAGAGTATTGGTAGGTTAAGTTAAATAGTTAGTGTAAATGAGAAATGTAGCATTGAGGTTAAGCAGTTTAAAGGTTTGTGCCACAGATGTTGCAAAATCTAGTAGTTTAAAGAAAAGACAGAAAATTATGTTGCCAAACTAGCTATGTAGCTATATATTTTGGGTAAGACTTGTTATTACTGGGGATGGATTTACAGGTTCTTTTGAAAGTGGTTTGGTTATCAATCTCCTGAAGAAAAAGGAGAATGTTTAGAGCGATTGTAATGCTATGTCACAGTCAAATTGGCTTGTGACACAGCCAGTCTTTGTTTGCAAACAGTTCCCAGAGTTGTTCGTACTGATCCTGATGAAACACACTATAGGTCAAGGGTCCCAAATTCAAATAGCCACTGGTGATGTATGATGATTGGCAAGGGCCACAGTTTCCAAGGAAAAAAGAAATGCAGGTAGTGTAGGTGGAAAAGTAGTGTAGTCACTTTCCTCATGTATAATTGTCATGCATTGAGGGATGCTTGAGGTCAGAGGGTCATGTTTGAGATCCCTGCTATAGGTAATGATCCTGCCACAGATGTGAAGGCAGACGTTTCCATATAATTGTATGACTTACTGTTCCCTTTTTCCTGAAGATGAACTGCTAGTGATGTTCTAATTTTTTCTCTGCAGCCCTCCGTTATTTTGTTTTTTTTTTTAAATAATTTTGTTTATAATTACTAATGTATTTGATTGTCCTCGTTTTATTTTCACCTGGCAAAGTACTTTGTCTTTCTGGAGTACTCTTATTGTGATTACATGATCCATAACGTACAATGCTGTCCTTTCTGCTGCCAGCTTGAACCATTGTCGTGTCTGAAAATTACATAAGTAATATGTAGAAATAAATAAATAAGTAGTTTCATCTGTAGTTGGGGTGAAAGAACCTAGAGCCTTTTGCTGCTTCTTGTGGTTCCTTCTCTGTTGAAGAATGAGTCATAAATTGTCATGAGTGTGTTTTTACCAAAGCTTTTGAGTTCTGCATGTAACAGTTGCTTTGTGCTGTACTTTGACCTTTGCAGACATAAAAAATGCTTTTTGGAATGAGTGCTGTAGTCCGGAAGCCACTTGACTTTTTTTTAATCAACCAAAAACATATTTATTGAATTACCAATTATGACGTAGGCAGTCATACATTTATATAAATGAAAACAAACCATAATTGTCATGTTTTCAGTTGCAGACATTATTCATACCATATAATCTTCTACACAGTCATTGTCAATGAAACATCACATAGCTCATTCAGCTCCTGCCTTCCCTTAAACATTGTTTCCCCTCCAAAACATTATTCTCTAATGTATTGTTCCCACAGTTCCCATTTTTTTCTATGTAATTTGCTCTCCTACCCTTTTCAAGATCCCACATCCAGTTTTCCAGTTCTTTTATCTGTGTAACTATATTCACTACTTCTAATATGTCTGGTTTAGACTTTGATTTCCATTTTCTAGTAATAGCTTTTTTGGCAGATACCAGAATAAAACTCAGTAAGGCCTTACTAAGTCTAGGCAATTTAGGTCCTGTATCACAGCTCAAAAAATATTTTTTATAAAGAATGCTTTTTATTCAGTCACTCTAAAAGTAAAAAACAAGGAAGAAAAGTGAAGACTTCGCAAAAGAAACACAGAAAAGCAGTCGAGGTTGACTTTGCTGATTCTGGTAAGAAGGTTCCAGAAGAAGTAGCATGAGTCAGCAAAACCATTCTCGAATGCTTTCCTGAAGTCAACTTGTCTGTGTTTCTTTTGCAAAGTTTTCACTTTTCTTCCTTGTTTTTTTTACCTTTTAAAGCGACTGAATAAAAAGCATTCTTTATTAAAAAATCTTTTTTTTTTCTTATATTTTTACTTAAAAACTAAAAAAGGTGGGAAGTCAATAATGGGGGCAACACCTACATCTAGTGGGAAGCAATCATTGTGCAATAGACAGTACTTCAGCACCCTGGGCAGCTCAGTGCATTGAGGAGTGTGACAGAACCACAGAGAGACAGTCACAAAGCCAATGTCATTAAAAAGCATTTTAAAAAATAATTTCCTTAATTACATCAATATTTCTGACAGAGTAGTCTGCAGGGAATTTTTAATATCTACCATCTCCAAAAGTATGTTCCCAATTACCTCTT
Organism: Protopterus annectens; assembly: GCF_019279795.1. NCBI lineage: Eukaryota > Metazoa > Chordata > Ceratodontiformes > Protopteridae > Protopterus > Protopterus annectens. The sequence continues at coordinate 287,070,548 of NC_056746.1, forward strand.
TCTTCCCCATCACATCTCCAACATTTGCAGTCTACCTGAGGAAAAATTCTTGGAGTCTGCTTGGAGTATAAAAATACATGTGCAAACACTTTTGAAACGCAAATCATAAATCTTCTAGACTTTGTTGCATATTTCAGAGTCATACAAATATCCTCCCATTGTTTCTTTGTGAATTGCCTATTCAGTCTCTCTTCACAAGCCTTTCTAACCTCCTCTGATTGATTCCAATAGTTATCATGCAGAACTTTATATGCCGTACTAATTTTCGCTTTTTTAATGACAGCTGATTTCTATCCCTTTCAACTTTCTGGCATTGCGCACAATGGGGCTAAGGGTAAACTATTCCTGGTGCCAGAAAGTCTGCACTTGGAATTTTCCCTTAGAACTAGCTAGTTTATCAGCAGTAGCACTAAAATCTGTATACCTGTGACTAGCACTTGCTCTAAAAATCGCTAAAAAGCACTAGGAAGCCTTAATTTGTCACAATCACTCGCCTCTCCTTGGTAATAAGGAGAAAATAGTCGTAGGCTGTCAATTGGAAGTACCTTGCCAAAAAGTAAGGGAAAACAGCTCTTGCACTACACAAAGAAAACACCTAAACAGACATATCCAAGGGTCACCTTCCAGTGATTTCTCCTGTCCACCTGGTGAATCTGGGCATACTGGGGCAATGCAACAATTGCCTCATGTACACAGACAACCCTCTCCTCCTACCACCAAATACTACAGCCTGCGAGAGATACACTTACATAGCCAAACTGGAAGCAAAGCTCTCTCCAGCCAAGATTGTGCTAAACAGTCAAGAGGAGAAGGTTAACACCCACACAACACATAGTCCTTCAAAACCCACACCACCAAAACCCACATATGCGGAGGTTCTTAACATTAACTGGCTAAGCAACAAGGACCTCCGAAGTTGAAACGCAAACAAATACCATCCCCAAACACAACCAAAGTGTCACATAGCTCACAACACCAGTGTGCCACCCAACAACAGCCCCTAAGGCAAGACAACGTACCCAATACTTTAGTCATAGGTGACTCTCTAGTTAGGCACACTGATGTCCCACTCACCAGGCTGAACAAGGAGAAAATTACAGTTGGTTCCCTGTTGGGTGCCAGGATCCGCCACATAACGCATGCACAAGTCAATCCACAACAGGTACAAATATGACTCTGTCCATGTTGGAGTGAATGACTTGAGACGTACCTCCCTGGACTACATGAAAAGAGACATGGAAGAGCTCTCGGATCATGTAGCCCAGGCAGGTATGACCCTAGCCCTGAGTAGCATCCTGCCATCACCCAGAATGATACCACAGTGTAAGGACAAAATGATTGACTTCAGTAATTGGCTAAGCTTCTGGTGTCATTCACAGGGGATCCAGTATCTGTCTGCCTGGGAAGACATGATCGACAAACCACGATGCTTTGCAAGAGATGGTTTGCATCTGTCGCCGCTGGAATTCAGGTTACTGGCTAAGGCTCTTGCCACCCCTATAGTGCCTTTTTTAGGCAAGGTTCAAAGGACAAAACTACCACCGTAATGGGTACAAGTAAGCAAAATCTGAAGGTAATGCTACTCGGTGCTAGAAGTCTAAACCTCAAGATGCACTCTCTTGAGGCTCTCCTAAAAATGGAGAACATCGATATCTGTGCAGTAACTGAGACCTGGTTCAAAGCTCCAGAGAGCACCCCTGCAATATCAGGCTACAACTCGTACCACACTTTTCGGCCACCAAACCAGGACTGAAATACTAAAGGTGCAGGAGTGTCCATATTCACCAAGGATATTCACACCTCCAGGCTGGTTGCCCAACACAATTCATCTGAAATTCTCCAGGTGCAACTAACACTAGGTAAGACTGCAGTATAAATTGTAGCTTGCTGCAGATCCCCCACCATGCCCCAAGATTCTCGCTACACCTTTCTAAACATACTGGAAAATATTAAGATACAATCAAACACCCTAATACCGGGTGATTTCAACTATCCTGCCATTAACTGGGAAAACTACTCCTGTACCAACACCTTTGCTCAACGGTTCTTGGAATTCATAAATTCCAACGCCGTGGAGCAACTAATTCATAGTCCCACCAGGGGTATCAATATTCTAGACCTGGTCATTACCAACATGGGAGATCAATGCTCCACACCAGTGGTCACCCCCTCGTTGGTCAGATCAGACCATAAGCTAATCACCCTTGACATCCACATCCCACCCCCCCCCCTTTAAAGGAAACCTCCATAAAAAACTTCTCCAAAGCCAACTTCATGCTTCTCAAGTCAGAAGTAACAAACTTCATGACACCCATGCAGATGGGAACTGGAAGTTCAACTTCTGAATCCTACACTAAGGTGCTGTGCGAACACATTCACTCGTGCATGGACCGAGCCACCCCAGATAGAACCAAGACGCTGTCTTCTAAAAAAGGAAGCCAATCTGGTGGTCCCCTGCCATAAACAAGCCGTACAACAGATGTTCCGTCTCTAGTTATTTCTTCCCAATACCTTGGTTCTTTTGCTATTTTACTTCAGTAAATTCCTGCTCACTCTTGCCTTTTTGTGTACCCCTAATTGCAATCATCCCTAGCAGCAGAATCTCCTTTTTCCATTCCCGTGTTGTCTTAGTTCTTGGAATACTTTCTGATAATTTATGAATATACTATTTTGTATGGCTATTTTTATTCTCCTCAAAGCTTTGTAAAGCCTTTTGACTTTTGAGATGAATATTCTTCAGGACTAGTTTGGGACTCTCAGGCTTCCTTTGGTGACTCATTTCATCTGATCCACTGAATGCCTCGATTGTTTTATTTTGAATGGATCCAAGCAGTTGTATCAACATGCATGCATGCATGCCACCCTTTAAACCTCACATTTCTGAGGTTGTGATAACTGTTACACCTGGAGAACAGGCCTTTCCCCCTCATCTTGCACTCCAGCCTATAGTATACTGCACATTTCCATCCTTTTACATGAATACAGTATCACTTTTTATCTGGTTCATTGAAATTCTTACTTCCAGATTTACAGCAGGCCATCCATAGCTTGCACAATGCTGTCCTAGCATCATAGCATTTTAAACGAGGAAGAGTTTTCAGCCTACAGGCCCTCCGAGTCTAATTGGGTTGGTTATTAGGTGTTTGTTGTAGATACAGACGTTCTTGAGCAGTGATTCCACTTAGCAAGTTACTGCACAAGTACAGTCATTTCATGATGGTGTGGTAAACTCTGTTTCCGTAACAGAAGTGCATTATTTTTTCTTTCCTGATCCCTTGGATTACTATCTTGGTCATTATGTTGTCATGCAGTTTGACAGAGACCATTGTCATCAGGGGATTGAGGTGCTTTCAGTCCTAGCAGGGCATACATGCCTTGCAAGGGATTACATTCCCCACTCCTATCCTGACTACATGGAGCCTGGTTAACTGGGATGAGGGATTCTTGTTAGTATGATTTTTTTTAATAGTTTCAGATTGGGAATAACTGTTTTCCTACCAGACTGAGCATTTAGGACTGAGACCCCTCCTGTGATTTCTAAGTCTGAGGGGACTTGGCAGGCTGTTGTTTTTCACATAGCTTAGCTTATTTATTTCCCCTTTTGGTACCTGTTGACAAGTGTAACGTTCTTGTCTCATTTTTCCAGGTGCCTGCTTTTTCTTCATTAGTACTAACTTTAAGCTGTATTGGTGCCCAGTAACCTGTTGTTAGGGCCTTCCATACTGGCTTAATGTTTCAGCCTTTGCATTGAACGTTCTGTAGCTACTATGCTGTCTGCCTGTCTCTTACCTTTGGTAAATGAGGGTATGCCACTCTCACTGTACGACTGATGGAGGTAATATATTATGGAACTTCTATGTTATTTCAGTTGTGTGTTTTCCCCCTTCATTATACTGACTTGCTGCTGTCATTACCTGCTTTCAAACACTGTGGCTTCAGCAAATAGTTGCATATCGTGCAAAATAAATGTTTTAATTTGTGGCTGGAATGTGATTGTAGCTGAGCAGTACTTGTAATTCTGAAAGTATTGGAGATGTACAGTATTTCCTAGGAATATTGCAGAGCTGTTTACAAAAAGACTTGAATGTTGAAGAATTTCAGTGCTGTCCTGCCTGGCCCATCAGAAGTTTTAAGAATGCTTAATGTGTGCTTATCTGTAGCCTTGTGATTTTATTACATTGTACTTAGTTTTTACTGGATGCATACTGTCTCTGTGAAGTAAGTAGTTCACTCTTGTTGTTTTCCTGTATAAGCTACTAATTAATTTTCCTCTGTCTTTGTCAGTACTGAAAGTCGTATCAAGAAACTGCACGGACTCTGAGCTGATAGAAGTGGTACATTTCAGGAAGGAGGTGGAGTTATTGATGTAATGGATAAACTCAGTGAATTTAGATTTTTCACCTTGACAAACTACAAATACTTCTTCTTCTTCTTTCAGCTTTTCCCGGGGGGGTCGCCACAGCGGATCATCTGTCCGCTCATGATTGGCAGTGGAGTTTTACAGTGCCGAGCTGCCAGCCCGGTGCCCAACCTTCCACAGTAGGCACACACGCGCACACACTCACACCTAGGGCCAATTTAGAGTATCCAATCCACCTACAGCATGTCTTTGGGATGTGGGAGGAAACCGGAGCACCTGGAGAAAACCCATGCGACCACAGGGAGGACATGCAGACTCCGCACAGAAAGCACCCCAGCCGAGAATTGAACTGGAGAACCTCTTGCTGTGAGGCGACAACACTAACCGCTGCACCACCGTGGCAGCCCCTGACAAACTACGAATACATTGCCATTAAAGCAAAGGTAGCTGGTCATAAAACTCCAGTATTCACTTTTCAGTACAAATTCCTCCACCCACTTGCCTAAGGGTACATTGGCCAGTCTAAGGGCCATAGCTGCACCCATCACACTTCTTAACCTCCAGGTTAGAGAATCAGGGACACCTAATCAACATAATATATGCATATGCAAATTACCAAATTAATAGGCCTGCTCACACAGGTTCAGCTACATAGACAGGACATCATTTTAGATAAAGGAGCTGTATACATACACAGACTCAGTAGGGGATTATTCATATTTTCAGACAGCTGTATAATATTCAAATGGAAAACAAATACAAATGAATAAAAATAAAAGTAATATACTCCCACCCACCCTCACACTTAAGAAACCTGGTTTTAAGACAAGTGCTAAAAAAATTTTCAAAACACAGATAATACGGAAGCAATACACACAAGACAAATTTCTCAACGTGTTAGCACAAGAATATTGTACAGAGCATAAAATAACAAGGTGGACAAAGGCGCAAACATTAGAGACAGATTTTCAATATTGCTCCAATAAACTTGTTATAATAACAGGATATGTGTAAGAATATATTTTTTGAAAGATTCCACAGTCTGAAACTGAAATATCTGTCATTAATTACTTCAGTCTGTGATTTGCCAGGGGACAACAGATTTTTTGAGAACAATCCAAACGTTTGAGGCAAAAGTCATGTATTATACCTCTCAACTTGTTAGCACAAAATTCTGCACAGACATAAAATAATGAAGGGGACAAAAGCCCAACCATCAAGGGCAGATTTAAGTATGGCTCCTATAAACTTAGAAAAATACTAGAATAACAGTATACATGTTAGAATATATTTTCTGAAAAATACCAAAGCCTGAAACTCAAATGTCTGTCATTATTTAGTAATTTCAGTCCGTGATTTGCCAGAAAATAACACATTTTATGAGTAACAACCCAAATATATGAGGCAGATACCTCTCAAACTGTTAGTATAAGAAATCCGGACAAAGCATTAAATAATGGGGACAGGGGGGAAAAGGTCCAAACATTTGGGACAGATTGTAAATATTCCTCCTATAAACTTAAAATAATGTTATAATAACAGGATATGTATTAACATGCATTTCATGAAGAAAGTCAAGGTCTAAAACTCAAATGTCTGTCATTATTGGTTAACTTCAGTCAGTAGTTTGCCAGGGACAGATTTTAAATATTGCCTAGAAATTTAGAAAAATGCTAGAATAGCAGAATATGTGTTATTTACAGAAAATACATTTAACTTGAGGGTTAAAGACTTCAGTCCTTAGGCATTTGCCAGAAAACATTAACTTACCAGTCACCAGAAGGTTATCACAGAAGAAAGAATTAAAATAAAAATCCAAAACTTGAGTCCAGAAGAATGGCGGCAAAACTCAGACCTAATGTGCAAAAATACTCCAGGAACTCGGCGTGATACAGCTCACTCCAAAAGCAGAAAAATGGTCCACATTCCCTTGAGTTTCAGCTAATGGGTGATTCAGCAATAATGAAACCCATGCCCCGAGTTCTTAATTCTTCTTTTTCTTATTCTTTTATACCTGGCGGCTTCAAGCTTTGCAACGTCTTCACTGCGACGGCGAGACGAGAAGTTCATTCATTGAATCACTTCTCTTCAAAACTAAGGCTCCTCCATTCGTAATGATTATATGTAGACTAGCAGACCTAATTGAAGACCAGAACACATCAGATCAATGTTTCCGCATGTAAGCAACAGGAAGTTATGAAAGAAATGGTGAAACTGGCCAGCAGCATGCAAATGAGATGCAGTAAAGTGATGCTGTGATTGGCTAAGACACCTACAGCCAGAACAGAGGTCGCTTTTACTGCAAATCTCAGGGGAACAAGCACCCAAATTGGGGAGTCGGGGGATTACGCTAATTTAAGCTAAAAATGTGTGGTCTTGTGGAATTTGGGATGATTGAGAGCTGTGGCACCCATGGCTCTCCCCCTCGTCTGTTTGTAAGCCTGGCCAGTGAAACTGAAAAAAATTGTAACTCAGCACTACCAAGTTTATTAGCTTTCTCAAGCATTGAGTTTGCCCTTGTGTAGTATTGTTATTTCTGTTATAAGCCTCTATAGCTGCTTCAGTACAGTACATGTGTGGTAATACAGTGTATAGGGCTTCAATGTCAATAGTTACCAAAATGCTTTGTTCATTCACATACACTTTTATTTTTCTAAAAAATCAAATGAATATAAAATAAAAGATGAGTTCTTTTCAGTAAGAGGCTGAAGAATAAAATCAAAGTAATGGCAGTGGCCTCTGATATGAACCTCCACTTGCAATAACAAACCTGTAATGTGGATCTTCCCTATTCTTAATGGGGTTTCGTTTTATGTGTGGTTTTGTATTAGAACACTACCCCACCGGCATTTCTGCACAGAAATGGGTGTGGTGAAAGTGATTGACATGGCAAGGGGTTGTGACATGGCGTGCTAATCATTCATGATTGACAAGCCATGCAGATTTGCAATTGGCTACGTGAATATTCATTGTGTGGTCGTACTCTGCCATTCAGGAAATGTTCATGCTGGCAGAGTTATTCTTTGTTTTTTAGTTGTTTTTTGTATAAAAATGTTTGAACAGTCAAAATTCATAGCCAGGGACAAACCCCGAACAATGATAAAGCTACAGTATTTACAAGTTAACATTTCTCTGTCTGCACTGTAATGGTAGCTGCGTAATGCTTAGTGTATTTTTATAAATACGAGGACAAGTTAGTTAGAATGGATATGATATATTTCCACACTGACATATACTGTCAACAGTATGGACAGTGTTAGTGTCAGGTACTGGAGAGTGCAGCTGTCACCCTTTTACAAACAGAACATGAGATAATGTTAAATTAAAAGATAAATAAATAAAATAACCCAGGGTGTCGTACTGCACATCTGGGACCTTATAACCTAATCATGCAGCAACCTCCCATCCCTCTTTCATGTTTTCTAACTTCTTTTTTACAGCATTTTTAGTTTCTGATGTTCCCTTAACTGACATTTAAGTTAACTGCATTTCAAAGCGTACTGGAAAGCCATCACAGGATGAGCACCCACACATTTTTGCTTTCCTAAGAAACACGGTAATATAAATATTGAAAAGTTACAAATAAAAATAAAGCAAAAATTATTCCACAAAAAGTATTTTCTGTAATATAATAGACTATAGTAGTCGCGTTTGCAGGGGGGCAAGCCCCCTACACCCCCCCTTGGAAAGCACGAACATTTTACTATTTGCAATATATTGCATATTATATGGAAGCAATAGTTAGCTTCTGTTCTTTATTCACGGTCCGTTTACTGCGCAGTTACAGCAGCGTGCACATTCAAGTATTTTGAATGAAGAAGTACAATTCAATGTTTTGAATATTCATAGGGCTGACGCAGATCTTCTTGTGTGATGTGTAAACATCATGCACAGGGTGTTGGACGGGTTTGGGCGGTCCTTGCTACTGCACATCTGGTTGAGTAGTGTTCTAATACAAAGTCTCTCTGTTTTCATTATATAACTGTCAGTATCTACAACAAGTATGCCCCTACCCCTGTTAGTCTTCATAACGCGTCTAGCTGTATCATTGCTTAAATTCTTAAGTGCTAATATCTCATCCTTTGAAATATTATAAGTTTTTTTTTTCTTTTTTGAGTGCCTTTCTTATGTGGAGTTTGCATTTTGTCTCGAAGACTGCAAGTGTGTGATGCAGTGGGGGGGGGGGGCAACAAATACTGGGTATTTTAATTTTTTTCTTTGATGGGTTTATCTTCCTCCATGTTATTTTTCTTGTGAAATACAAGTTTCAAATTCAACTTTCCCACATACATTTTTAAATCAATGATGGTCTATGTATCATCGCTTCTTCCCTGATGAATTAATGTAATGGACTCTCATGCACACACCCGCATACTTTTATACATTACTAGTTTACTTCATCCACCGTTTTCTGTATTTTTGTGTGGTTTTTCCACTAGTTTTCACTGTATAAACATGTTTTTGGGGGCTGTAGATATGAAAACTGTCATGACAGTTTTTTTTGTTTTTTTTTGCAAAGCACTGACATTTTTTTCTGAGCTGTTAACTTAGTTTTTTATGCATACTAGTACATATGGATAGTTATTTACCAGATATTTTTTGACATATGCATTTTTATGTTTATAGTGTTTTAGTTTGATTAAGTTTATGGTTAGATAACTGTGTTTTTCTTGATTTTAGTTCATGTCACAGACCTGATGAAGGCTTTATTGGATTAGTTAGCCAAAACCTGTTTTAGTTAAACGCCTTTTTGTATACATGTTATGCTTTTCTTAATACCTGATCTTGGAATGTGGGTTGCAAGTAGATAGGTAGTGTTTTCCTTAACTAGGATTTAGTTTGATTTATTCAGTAGTAGTGTGTGTGGGGGTACACTTTTACAGCCCTGTTTATATTGTTTGTCATGAAAAGGCTGGTCTAAAATTAAACCATATGTATATTTTCCACACCTACTTCTAAGTATAGAAAAGCTAGTCCGCTTAACATTGTTAAAATATTTTGATTTTTTTGTTACTGAGGATCGCTTGTCTGTGACAAATAAAGGCTTGTTGCTTTGGACCACTACTTAGGTTTCATGATTTTTGGAAATTTTTGTGACTGAGCTCATCAACGAAGTTTTAAGACCACTAGTTCCTCTGTTTTTTTATTTTCTTATGAAATGATAAGACAGCAAATTTGTACATTTGTTTTCATAAACATCTTGGAGATCTTTCTTTCTTTCTTTCTTTCTTTCTTTCTTGCTTACAAACATTTTACAGCAGCCATATTTTATTCAGGATCTCTGTTAACAGTGCAGAAATGTTTCTTTTTTCTTTAATGCATATGTTTTACTGTGCTCTTATCTTATCCCGGGTCAACTGCCTGATTAATCCTGTTGTGTAAAGTAATGGGATTAAGTTAGGGAACCATTCTTGGATAGAACAGCATTCCATTTTAGTAAGTGCGTGTGCACACACACACTTTAGAGGATTCTATATTCACCTTTTGTCATATCTAAAGGATGTTGGAGGAAACAGGAAAAAAGGTCACCCTGCTGTCAGGGAAGACCCATGCAAACACGTGGAGGGCATGCAGATGTCACAGAAGGCACCCCAGCTGGGAAGTGAACTAGAGAACCAAGTAGCATGAGACAGCAACACTAACTTCCAGGATTACAGCTCTTCAAAAAATAAATACATCTTCAGTGTAAGTAGTGTAGTGATGCTCTGGTTACTGTTGCCTCACATCTCGTTGCTTAGCATTCAGTCCTGGTTTTAGGGTAATCTCTGTACAGATATTTTCTCTTATTCTTGTATGGGTTTCTTATGGATGATTTGCGGTTCTCCACTCTTTTCAAAACATGCAGCATGTTCATTGCTGCTTGATTTGTGTGTATATCTGTTAGTTGTGCCTTGTGGTGGACTGGTGTCCTGATTTGTTTCCCAGTTAAACTCCGACTCACAGTGTGCCTGAGGTGGATTAAGCTCTTACTGGTGGGTGGATAGATGGATGGGTCTTTAAAAGGTTCTTAGAGAGGGGCTTCTTCTCCTCAGGTGTTTCGGTAAGAAGTTTTAGATGGGGTCAATAAAAAGTTCATTTAGTGTGTCAACTGAATTTAGATTTGCAGTCTCATATAGAAGAGATGTATGTAGAATAAATGCTGGATCCAGGTCAGGAGGATATAATGGAATAAGGATCACTCTGGTAACCATCATCCAGGAGTTAGTATGAAAGTTTGGAGTATTGTGACACTAGACCTGGAAGCTGTACTGAGAAATGTATCTACGTTTTTTGGCAGGTTATGTAGCCTACTCCTTACCTACCAGCTTTTGTGACGTGTCCCACTAGAAAGCCCCTCCTTGGTTAGGCATTACAAACAGTTCTTCCAGGGAAATTAAGTACGAAATTTCAATAGTGTTCCTGAGATCAGGGTCTGACTGCTGCTGCTGACATTGTTTGAGGCCCATGTGCACCCTTCTTACGACCTGCGGTAGAGAGGCACAAAATTAGACTGATGATATAGTTAGGAATGTTAGCCGTTCCTTTTTTTACATTGATCACGACTGGCTAGTTCCTAGTCTTCTTTTTCTTGATTTCAGCAAGGGGGGGCACAGATGTCGCCTCAGAAGGACCAGGTTCCAAAAAGCTACATTGTTTGGTGTTGTTAACGAAGCCATGGCAAGCCAGTTGCCACCTTCAGAGTAAACCTCAAGGATTAGTGTTTGTTGTTGAAGAGCCACTTTAGAGAGACAGAAGAATAAAAGCTTTGTACTGCCTGTGAGTCCTGCTAATGAGGTAAGACCTAAATCACTGCTGGAACGTGGTAGCCTAGCTATCTCAGAGGCTCCTTCAGTGTGCCATGATCCACTCATGTGCCAGTAAAATGTCCAGAAGAACAATGAATAAACTTCATGTCCTGTCTGACACTGTTAAGAGGACATTGATCTTTTGGGTAGTTGTCTTTGCATTATGTCATCATTTAACATCGAATCAGAGAAGATCAAAAAGATTGTGTTAGAAGTGATCACTTGGATTGTGTTGCAACCTCGTTTCCAGCTTTGGCTTCATCAGCATATCTGAGACTTACTCAAAGGTTTACAGTCACTGAGCACTGAAATCTGATTGTAGATAAACTAACTTACTGAAGGTGCTGAGCCTTAACGTCCTAAGACAGCTGATTTCTCAGGGCAGGCATCTCTTGTGCATAAACTACATTACTACAGGAGATGGCTACTGAATGGACATCATATTGTTTTATCTTTATAGGCTGGTCCTCTCTATGTACCATTATGTGACACGTTTTCTTTAGTGGTCTTAGATTGTCAAATGGCAACTGTTAGAGCACTTGAAAAGGAGACTTGTGTAAAACGCAGCAATTCTGTCAGACATCCAGAAGTTAGCCTATTGTATGAAATCACCAGACCTTCAGAAGCCTTATATTCTTAAGGGACACTATTAAGTCTTGTTGTGTTATGAGATTATAATTTAGGATTAGGCTTGCCAAAGAGTGGACATGGTCTGCCTCCTTGTACATATTATCAATACTTTGTGCATGTGTTTGTCTTATTGTATTGTCCTCTTTGAATGTTTTATTCTGATTATGATTGAAAATTTGTTGCAGCTTGGTCTCTTAATGAGATCATGGCCAGAAAAGGCATAAATAAATTTAGCCCTGTGGGGTAGACGAGAACATCATTAGGTGACAGTCCATCCATCCAAAACAGTTCAACTACTCAGAATGTTCCAAGTGAATGCTGACTTGAGTGTATTCTATAATATGGATCACACAAATAGTTACTTATGAAAGCCTAGTTCAGTTTTTGTCGGAGGACTTCAGAGGTAAAAGTAAAATGCTGTGCTGACCTAAGTCTCCAGTAACACTGGTGAACCACAGCAGCACTAGTTTACCAAGAATCTCTATGCAGTTTGTGCGAGAATTTGTAGTCCTCATCCCAGTGATGGATAACTGTATTCTGCAGTTCATGATTATACCCAAAACACAAACTGCTGAAAATCCATGGTCTATTTCAAAATAATACAAGAGTGTATAACTGTTTCTTAGACAATGTATCTAAGTAACCATCCAGGATGACACTCTAACATTGAGGGCCAACACTTCTCTCAAAGTAGGCTACAGTGGTTCTTATCCCATCCAACAGGCTGACGTGGTATGAAGTAGAAGAATACTGATATTCTTAGTGTTTCACTGTTGCAGTCATTACACTTGGGTTATCCTGCTGGTAGACTACCCTCAGTCAGCCTGAATTCCAAGGTTTAGGTCCGGTGTTGGTTGCTGTCGCCTCTTCCCTGACGTCAGTGCGCCAGGGGTATAAATGATGCAGCCGACACCATTTTCTTCAGTCTTTCTTGCCACATGGTGCCCGAAGCATAAGCAGTTCACAAGTGCCGGTCGGCCGACTCCTGAGATTTTCGTGTTCGAATTTCAGATCCGAAGTCTTTATTAAAAGCTAAGTACCCCATTGGGGAAACTTTTATCTTGCTTCAGACCGATGTCAGAAAAAGTTAATAATTGTATTTCTTGTGGGAAGCAAATACCTCATAAGGACTTTCATTCTTACTGTATTCCTTGCCTAGGCCCTGACACGACGTTGCTAGCTGTCGGTTTTGCGCTAGATTTAACCAACGCACTATTAAGCATCGGTACAATTTTGCATTACATTACTTTGGCAGAAGATTTAATTGTACGATGTCGTCGATAGCCATCCGACTACTGGAATTCACAAGAAACGAAAGGAAAAAGAAAAGGACAGGCATCCGAGGTCCAAAACCGTTGACGAGGCTTCTTCTAAGCCAGTCACTGGTTTGCCGGTTCTCAGTGAGGCACCTTCGCAGCCACTGACGCCCGCTACTTTAGACCTGCAGGCCGCTACAGACTCCCATGTGGAGTCGACTAGGCCGCTGGAAGCTCAAGGTATTGGACCTTCAGAGACTATTCCCTCAGATCCTCAGATGGGTCCGGAGCCGCTGAGCAGGCATCGGCTTCTGAGGGTGTTTTCAGACCTACTCAGTTATACATTAAAATGACTTCAGCTTCAAAGGCAAAGACTAAAGCACCTTCAAAGACAAAGAAACAAGTACAACAGCCTCATGGACAGGCCTCCATGCCCAAAAAACAGATGCTCAAAATGGCCGAAGTCTTAATTACTTTGATCAGGGGTTCCCATCCCCCTCCTGATAAAAGGCCTAGGCAAGAGACAGAATATGAATCTTCAGATCAGGTTTCCATTTCTTCTGATTCCTCTGCTGATCAGGAATACTCTCTTCCTCCCTATGAGGATTCTGATGCTGAAAAATCTATCCCTTTAGCCTCTGCTCTTGAGGATTACTCTTTTGGGGAAACCTTGCATACCATGAGGGAGCATTTCCACTGGGAGAGCCAAGATTTTTCAGAATCTAAGAAAAGGCTCAGAGACTTCCTTTTACTACCACAACACAGGCCCCTAGCTATTCCCCCTGTGTTAGACATTGTAGATTATGTATTTTCAGAGTCCAGTCAGACCTCTGACTCCTTACCTCCTGTTAAGCCAGACAGGTACTACAGGGTTCCTGACTCTCATAACCCTGCTGCTGACCCAGGGTTCCTGACTCTCATAACCCTGCTGCTGACCCAGAAACTATCTCTCAGGGTCCCAAAGGGGTCAAGGCTTCCGTTGCAAAAAACCCTACCCCCTCAGTCAGGGATTCTAGGGCATTGGATAGATGGGGAAAAAAAGATTTCCACTTCTGCTACCTTGGCTATAAGGGCTTTAAATTGTCAGTTTCATATGCTCAGATATCAGCAATATATTATGTCACTGCTTGAACAGAAAATGTTGATAAATTCTGAATGTGCAGAAATTCTGAATGTGCAGAAAACAAAGGGATGCATGCAGCTGAACAAGTTGGAAAGCATACTTTGCAATGTGGTTTTGATTTTTTGGAGGCCTCCTGCAGGGCCGCTGTTACTGATTCTGTCATCAGGAGGCATGCATGGTTAAAGGAGCAAAATCTGCCTGATCATGTCAAAGCAAAATTATTAGATGCTCCATTACAGCATGATACTTTGTTTGGTGTTAAAGAAAATGGAGGACAAAACTAAATCTATGCAAACGGTTAAGGATTTCTTACAGGTACAGCCTCCTAGATTTAGCAGACACTGGCCTACCAAGAATTGGTCCTTTCCAGTGTCAGACAGACCACAAAGGGGCAGATACAGATGTCCAAGAGGCAGATCCCAGCCCCAAAGTTCGTACAGGCCTAAACAATGGGGTGCTTCTACCTCCAAAAGTGGAGAAGACAAATCACAGCCATACAGGAAACAGTCCCAATGACTTCCCCCTGCCTGCACCAAGCACTTATCTTCTGGCAGCACCTTTAGGGGGAAAACTAGCACTTTTTTCTCAAAATTGGCACATAATAACCCCAGGACAAATGGGTCCTAGACGTAGTGTCACAAGGCTACAAGTTTCACTTCCATACCCTACCAAGGACAAACGGTTGGCCAGACCTGCCAAAAAATAAATGGGCAGAAGCACAAAAGCAAGTCTCATCCCTCATGGACATGAGGGCCATTCAACAAGTAGCAGAGCAAGAGCAGGGACAAGGATTTTATTCAAGACTGTTCTTGGTATCAAGAAAGGACAAGACCTGCAGACCAATACTGGACCTATCTATTCTAAACACATTCCTGGATATTCCAAAATTCAAAATGTTGACTGTACAGCAACTTCTGCCCATGCTGGGCAAGAAGACTTGGCTTGTCACTTTAGACCTAAAAGAGGTATACCTGCATGTCCCAATCAGACAAACATGCAGAAGATACCTCAGATTCAAAGCTGGCTCAATGCACTACCAATTCTCTGCACTGCCATTTGGCTTATCTACTGCGCCCAGGGTCTTCACAAAGTGCCTGGCACCAGTAATTGCATTCTGCAGACAAAGAGGAATACAAATATATCCTTACTTGGACGACTGCCTCATTCAAGCAGAGAACAAGGACATTCTACTACAGCATCTGGCATTTGTAAAGAGATTTCTAACAGGCCTAGGGCACACAGTCAACGAAAAGAAATCAAAACTAGTACCCTGTCAAGAGATAATTTTCCTGGGTGCAAACTTAAATACAACTGCCCAGATGGCTTATCTCACGCCAGACAAAGACAACTGACTACCTATTTCAACCTGTTGGCAACAAAGGCCCAGTTATCTGCAAGAAAAATTCTGCAGGCTTTGGGCTTCATGGCATCCTGCATTCTACTAATTCCATATGCGAGACTGCATATGAGGAAACTTCAGTGGTATCTAAAAAGTGTTTGGACTCAACATTGCCACAGCCTGGAAACAATAATTACCCTCATCCCCTGCCTGCAACAGGAGTTTCGATGGTGGGCGAAGGCTTGTCACCAGAACAAGGGATAGCCATTCACTTTACCCCCAGCCAGGCAGACATTAACAACGGATGCATCAGATTATGCCTGGGGGGCCCACATGGCAGGAAGGTGCATTCAAGGCACATGGTCCGCAAACCAAATGCATCTACATATCAATTAAAAAGAGATGCTAGCTGTTCAGAATGCCCTGACAGCCTTCAAGGACCTACTTCATCCGGGACAATTACTAATAAAGACATACATACAACACCACGGTCATGTGGTATATAAACAAGCAGGGAGGCACTCATTTTTACCCCCTTTGCAGACTAGCCATGACTTTGTGGGACACAGCATTGACTTACAAGTACATCTGCAGGCACAATTCCTGCCAGGAAAGATACATACTCTGGCAGATGAACTAAGCAGAAACCTCATGGATCCCCACGAGTGGAAATTGGATCCACAAGTCTTCAGCATGATAACAAGGAAATGGGGATGCCCGGAGATAGATCTATTTGCCTCTCCTCACAACTACCAACTAAAAAGATTCTGCACAAGGACTTATCACAGACAAGCATGGAAAGTGGATGCCCTATCTTTCAGATGGAAAAGCTTAGCAGTATATGCCTTTCCTCCACTGCCTCTCCTCCCCAAGGTATTCATAAAGGTCAGACAAGAGAAGCCAAAGATGATACTGATTGCCCCAGACATACCTCATCTACTATCCCAGCAAAACAATCAGATCCTGCACAGCCAGCTAAAGACCTTAAATCTGGCAGCATGGCGGATAATGTAGTCATACAAAACGTGCCTCTCACTAAAGCTGTGATGGATGTCATTTTGGAAGCCAGAAGGCCTAGTACCAGAAAATCTTACGCTGGAAAATGTAAGAGATTCTGTGCTTGGAACCAGGCACAAGGAATCGACACAGCTGTACCAAATATTCCTCAGATTTTGCAATATTTAACTGAGATGCTGGACAAAGGCCTGTCCTTTTCATCAATTAAAATTCATGCCTCTGCAATTTCGGCTCACTACAATACAGAGCCACCAATCTTTTCTCATCTTTTATTAAGGCAGTATCTCAGAGGAGCCAGAAACTTAAGGCCTCCAAGAGATCACCAGTACCTGCATGGGACCTCAATTATGTCTTGGAAAAACTCACCCTGACTCCTTTTGAGCCAGCCGCTACTGCTGATATAAAATGTTTATCTTGGAAAACAGCTCTGCTCCTAGCAATAACCTCTGCAAGACGAATCTCAGAGCTACAGGCACTCATGGCTGTGGAACCTTTTATCATTTTTTATCCAGACAGGGTTTGTCTGAGGACAAACCTGACATTTATGCCTAAGGTAGTGTCCAGTGTGGCTCTTAACCAAGCTATTCATCTGCCTAGTTTTTATCCAAACCCACAGAATAAAGGGGAGAGAATTCTGCATTCTTTGGACATACACAGACAGCTACGCTTCTACTTGAACAGAACCAAAGCTTTCAGAAAGACAGAGCAACTACTAGTGGCATATGCTGCAGGATCACAAGGAAAGGCTCTCTCAAAGCAGACTATTTCTAAGTGGATAGGACACTGCATTCGTTTCTGCTATTCACAACATGGCAAGCCAGTGCCTAAGGGCATCAGGCCACATTCGACCAGAGCAGCAGCCACTTCAGCAGCCTTCCTCAGGGGAGTACCAACCACAGACATTTTAGAGGCTGCTACCTGGAGTTCAGTGCACACCTTTACAAAGCACTATCATTTACCACTCTACTCTAAGTCAAGGGCAGGCTTTGCCACTGCAGTTCTGCAGGGCCTCATAGCCGCTCCTAATGCTATATTAGCTCCAGCTTCCCAGCCATAGCTTTGGGATTCATCCCAAGTGTAATGACTGCAACAGTGAAACACTAAGAACATAGTACAGTTGTGTACACTTACCATAAATGTAGATGTTCGAGTGTATTCACTGTTGTAGTCCAGGTTACCCACCCACCATCCCCCATATCTTTGCTGGAACTTATCTGCACTTCTCTACTCTATACAACCTATGTGGTGTATTTGCTTGTAGATTAAGTTATAACATATTTTGGTGCATGCATGTTTTATTGGCATATTTTTTAGCCTACCCTTTTGGGGGCACCTGACATCTGGGGCAAGAAAAACTGAAGAAAATGGCGTCGGCTGCATCATTTATACCCCTGGCGCACTGACGTCAGGGAAGAGGTGACAGCAACTGACGCCAGACCTAGACATTGGAATTCAGGCCGACTGAGGGTAGCCTGCCAGCAGGATAACCCAAGTGTAATGACTGCAACAGTGAATACACTCAAACATCTACATTTATGGTAGGTACACAACTGTACTTTCTAATTGCCAGAGTGTTACACAAAACATAGATCGAAGTTTCCTGTGTGATGTGACTACAGAAATCCGGCCGATTAATCCCTGGTTGTGGATACAAGGCAAGAACAACTTGTCTTGCACCCCTTTCAAAGTTTCATTGGTCACTTCAGTTATTCCTCTTCAGCCTAGGGCTGGTAGACCAAAGGTACTACCGCATTGTCTCTCTCTGTCTTTTCTAATAGCTGCATTATTTTCATTCTTTTTTTGTGACAATTTATGACCTAGAACCTAATCTGATAAATGTTCAGCTTTAGTAACTAGTAAGTGTGAGCTCTGCAAACATTATCAGTTGACACATACATCTTTATCAAGCTGCTTGGTCCCCTTACCCAAAACCCATTGTGAATGTCTCCATTTTGATGTTGTCTCATGCTGTCTAAAACCCTGAAAATATTAATTTTGTTGTATTGTTTGGTGCCAGGTTTGATCTCCTAGAGTACATGCAATTGTTGAGAGCTTTCCTGACAGCAAGGTGACCTTTATTTATTTCTTGTTTTTCTGGACAGTGTTTTTTGAGCTTTCTCTCTCTCTCCCCCTTTTCCCTTTCCTTTTGTTATTCAGGTCCCCTTGGCCTTCCACCACACTGAAGCCACTGTTTACCCGTGGTACTCAGCAGTTGGTGATGGGCACAGAAGTATATACTGACACATCGTTCCTGTGGCACAGAGTGATGAAACCCTGAATGTGATCAGACAACATATGTTTAACCAGCAGTGCTGGTGCTGGAGAGGATGGGGTTGGCAGGATTGCAGCGAATGACCGTTGCTGGTTCTCCAGTCTTGGAAGTGAGTGGGGCAGGTCAGCTTCAGTGTTTATAGGGAGCAGTAGGTGTAATACCTATGGAGAATGAACTGTTGAGCACGTTTCCCTAGCAATGCATTGCAGTAAGCTGAGGGTAGACATGTGGAGGGATGTGGATCTTCCACTGCTGGCAGTAGTGGTGAGGTTCAAGGGAGCTGCAGCAAGAAGTAGGAGCTCCAGAGATGGTGCGGATTATCCATTCAGCCTACAGACTACTTTATAAAGACTCATACTCTTATTCTAAGTTCTGTTCTCCTCTAAAATTTCATTTAGTTAATCAGAATTTACCTGTAATGTCTAAGGTCACATTACTTAAGTCTAGTTTAACCCTTTTGCACTCTAACTTCACCACTAAGATCCTTTTCACATCCCTAATTTAGTTTACTCAATTTCTCAAATATTTTGAAACTTTTGTACAAATTAAACGTTAATACATTGGGTTTACCATATGTCCAAAGCATTACTCTAGCATTGCACTATTTTATTGTCATTTATGTGTTATTGTTCTATTGTCTGTTTTGTATGTGTATTCAGTTTTTGACCCAAGACTGAGCCTGAACTTGGTTAGGACTGATCGGTGCTCTGCCTTGGTAAACTAATTCAAATAAATGAATAAATGTACTCGACTCTTGCTTTAATGGAATGATGGTGCTGGCGTGTATGCCCCTTGGAACAAACAGGCCATAAAGCCGTCACCCAACTAGAAGTTGTGCCCATTCTCATCCCTCATGTGGGCAGAACTGGTAGGTCATCCAAGTAGGAGGCAAATGGGTCATGTGACTCATCCTGCCTTAGGATTCTCTTTGTGCAGCACTTTGGAGCACCTTAAGACAGTGAACAGATGATTATAGGATTTTTTTTCCTGTTTGACGATAGGCACATTGTGCTTTTGAATGGGTGGTTCATTTGGGTGAATGCAGATTAATCTTTGGCTAAGTTGGATGGGGGGGGGGTCAAAAAAGTCTGTGCTGAATGATGAAGAGCAGTAGACCAGCCAGCATGGAGTTTTCCAGGTATTCAACTGAGAAATGCACATGAATTAAAAAGAAATGTTATAGAACTACCAGACAAAAACATCCAGATCTTGGTTGTCAGAGTTGAACACTGGCTCATTGCTGTCTAGCTGGTTCCCTATTATATGATCAAAGACACATTCTTTGAATGCGTCTTGATCGAACTTGAAAGCACGAAACGGCATATATGAGAATTCTTTCCCTGGGAAAGAAATCACTTGTCCGCCTTCATTATTTTGCCTATGTCGTCACTGTAGTGCGATCTCGGAGTTGGTGTATTTAAGTAGGGGGGTATGGGGGTCAAAGCCCCCCACTTTATGTAATGTTTTAAAGTTTTATTTTTGTTTTCATTTTTGGAACAGCGATTTTTTTCCCTGGGGAAAAAATCGCTGTTCTAAGTGTTCGGGATTGTAAGCTTTCGCTTACATGGGGTCGATAAATCAGAATTCGCTTTTTTAAGCGTTCGCTGATTTAATATAGACCCGTCTAGCCGTCCTGTTAGCGGACAGGTCAATTAAGAAGTTGAAGCCCATTTCATATAAACATGGCCACCTTCCAATGCCTTCCCTTTGATGTCAAAGAGCAAAACTATAAAAATATAGGTGAAACCCAGTGTGTGTGGGATTAGCACAAGAAAGCCAATACAATTGTTCTTATTGAATCATTACCCGGTCCACTAGAGCAGCACCCCTCAGAGGCCATACTTTCCCCATTCCAGCCCTTTTGTTTTAGACAAAAATTAGCTATAGATATAACTATAGCTGTAGTGAAAGTGAGGGGCAAGGTGGTGGTGGCAAGTTCTCTTATTACAGTTGCTAAGGGATGCTGATAGGTTTTGTCAGAGTTGCGGGTACTCTGTTGTTTTTTTTTTTTTTTTTTTTTTGCACACTGCCAACCTCACCATTACATTCTTTGGCCTTCTTTTTGATGACTGCAGAACCAGGGCTGCTGGCATCTAGGCCTATCAGACCTGCCCAGTTTTCTATGGGCTGGCCTTTTATTTTGTTTTGGTTATGTTTACCAGGTTTGTCCAACTATGTTTAGTCAAAAACTCCTTTTCTGTGGAGGCGTGGGAAGAAAAGCTCCATCATATTACAAACATTTTAAACATGACATTCAATAAAATACATGAACAGAGGTTAAGATTGCGTCTTTCGGCTTTTCCTGGTCCGCTAATGATTGGTAGTTGATTTTTACGTGCCGAGTTATCAGCCCTGAGACACAACCTTCAACGAAGGTACGCCCACTCACGCATGTCTCCACGCAGAAGACGCTCTAGTTGAGAATCGAACCGGACAGCGTCTTACTGTGAGGCGACAACGCTACCGCAGCACCACCACTGCGGGTACATGAACAGAGGTTAAGTAATAGTTAACTTTATTTCATATGAATGTAATCTAATTAGCAAAAAAAATGTGTAAACATTAGTGTATGAACAGAGGTTAAGTAATATACAATAATGTTTACACATTTTTTTGCTAATTAGATTACATTCATATGAAATAAAGGTAACTGTTACAAAGATACTTGCGCATTAGTAGATGCTGAATATTGGGAATTTGAAGAGGTGTTTTAGTGGATTTGTCAAATATATAATAGATCATGTGATTAGTGCTTTCAAATTGAAATAACTGGAGGTGAGGGAAGGAACTAGATAGGGCAAAATATGTTAGTATTGTGGTTGAGATGTGGAATAAAGTAGGTTTGTAGATATTATGTATATGTATATATGGCCATCGTAAGATTTATATTAGAAGTATAGAGGTGTTGGTGAGCAATGTCACAAAAACTATGTATATGTCTGGGAGATGCTAGTAAAACTGTTTAGGCATTGGTGAAGTTTGGTTGTGGGGCATAGGATACTGAATGAACAGAAATGGTTTGACAGTATGGCAAACTGAAGATAACAGTGGTATTTATACTGTTTTAAATGAGTTTGCATTCTGAATGGATTTCACTAGTTTTGGGATGTAGTTCTATAGTTTAGCTACACTATTTGAATTTATATAGAGAGTCACTTGCAGTATTAGATGATTTGGTTATCGTGATTAGTGATTTTTCTGTACAGTGTAAAATTCTGTTGGGGAAGTATGTTGTATTAAGTTGTTAAGGGCGAACAATTTCCTGGTTTAGAGAGAAGTGTGTGTTTTATAGTTAGCTGAGAAAGAGGTGGTAGTTCTAACTAGTTTAGTTCTCTGAGGGCTAGGCAGAAGTATGTTCTATTGTTATAGTTTACTGCAAAGTTGGCTGTTTACCATTTTTAATGCAGGTTGGGCTGATACTAATACTGCCACAAATTCTGTATATGATGACAGTGTGTCTGGAAACTTAAACAGTGCCTGGACATTATCCAACACCGTGTACTACCCAGAGGCAGTACTCTGCATAGATTATACAGGTTTATCTGGTATCAGTGCCTGGGCATTATCCAACCCCGTGTACTACCCAGAGGCAGTACTCTGCATAGATTATGCAGGTTTGTCTGGTATCAGTGCCTGGGCATTATCCAACACCGTGTACTACCCAGAGGCAGTACTCTGCATAGATTATACAGGTTTATCTGGTATCAGTGCCTGGGCATTACCCAACACCATGTACTACCCACAGGCATTACTCTGCATAGATTATACGGGTTTATCTGGTATCAGTGCTATCAAGTACAGATGTGCTGAGGTCAGTCTTGTCCATTAGTACAGGTCCAGTGTGCTCAGTGTCTGCTGTTTTAACACTGTGCATCCTTTCTTGGTGCCAGCACCAACAGATCTGGTGTCAGTGTGTAATTTAATAGCACAGCTGTCATATTTACCATCATGACTAGATGGCTATGACATTGCAGCCATCAGTGGAGGGGTCTACACATGCTAGTGTTTGGAGACATGAACCCTCAGCTGACTGTGCTTCAGTCCAGCCCAAGCAGCCTGCAGCAACTTTCCCTTGGAAGCACCAAAGAGATGCTCAACTGCATTTGACTTCTAGGATCCTTCCCCAAAAGACTTAAGGAAGGCCACCCATAAAACAAAACACATGGACTTACCTTTGGCGTGTCTGTCTAGATATAGAGATAAGGAGGAAGGGGACTACTGTTCCAAGAAACCTCCAGATGACCTCTGATATAGGGAGGTTCTCTTCATGGTGCAAGAGAAAGACTGTTTGCTGTCGTTCCCACAGAGGCTAGAGTATACTTGTCAGTTCTCCACATAATTTTTAAAAATAATCACAAAAAAGACTAAAATCACTCACAAAACCAGTACCAGGAATGAAAACCTTATTAAACTCTCACAAGTCCCTACACAAGCAAAACCAGTTTTAATAGACAACATTGGCTTTGTTAGTTACATAAAGCACAAAGCATCAAACACCATTTAAATCCCTTCACCTGTCATGTGAATATGTAAGCATTCACTACTTTTTCTGGCCTTTTTAGTGCAGTTTTATTAGAACTACTAGTTACTGTTATGCTAGTAAACTAATGAGGACTAAGCCTGTTTAAAAGCTATAGCTCACAGGAACAGTGAGAAACGTGAGGCAGGAATTTGATATATTTGCAATAGATATTATAGGTTCATAGGTTAGGTTCATAGGTTCATACTAGGCTATCTGCCCTAGGGCATTTATAAGCCTAGCCAGAATGTGTTTGGCTTTCGCCACCCATTTTAAATTTATTTTGCTATGCCCTTTTTTGAGGTTAGTGTACTGTGCCTCTGTCTAACAGTGACACAGAAGTGATACCCGGGGTAAACCTACGATCTCCCATCCACTCATCAAGATTCCTCTTGAAGAGAGTCAATGAGGGACTCTGCCTAACTTGGACTGGGATTTGATTCCAGAGTGAAGGGAGCCTCTGGGTTATGAATCTGTCCCTCCAGCATGTCCTATTTATTTCAGTGCTGAGGTTCAAGTCTCTTGAGCCAGTAGCTCGATGGGATTTGGATTTTCTGAGGTGCAGCATGTCCATTAATTCCAGGTTGGACATGGCTTTATACGTCAGGCACAGATCGCCTCTGAACAGGCGGTATGCCACTGAGTAGAGCTGGAGTTTCTTTAACCGGGCAGCATATGGCATCTGTTTGAGCCCTTTGATCCTCTTGGTGAGGTACTTTTGGGGTCTTTCCAGTTGCTGCAGGTGTCTGGTAAGGTACATCCCAAAAGGGGCATTGTACTCAATTATGGGCCTGATGAGGGATGAGTAAAGAGGCACGATGACCTCCCCTGATCTAGATGTGAATCCCTTCATGATTAGGTGGGCTATATAACATGTTTTTCTAACCACTTTGGCCACGTGGTTGTCAAATGAGAGATTGCTATCAACTTGGGTCCCCAGGTCCCTAATTACTTCTTCTGTACTTAATGGATTACCACCTATGTGGTAATTTGTGGGCACTTTGTTTTTGCCAAAGGGGATGCGTATACATTTTTTGGCATTTAGCTTGAGGCCATGGCTCTGGCACCAGTTGTCTGTTTCTATGAGGCCCTTTTGGAGGATGCTTGTGTCGGCTGGAGAGTCGATTATGGCGCCCAGTTTGCAGTCATCTGTGAACTTGGTCAGCCACAGTCCTTCCTGGTTGGCCTGTACCTCCGAGAAATATATACCGAACAAGAGAGGTCCCAGGACTGAGCCTTGTGGGACACCACTTGTAACTGGTTTGGAGTCTGACATGGCTCCAGCAATTCTAACCATGTGGGTTCTGTCCATGAGCCAGTTTGCAATCCATCTAGTGACATAGGGGTTTATATTTAAGCTGGTGAGCTTATCTATAATGCCCGAGTGGGGTATTGTATTGAAGGCTTTTGCGAGGTCCAGGTAGGCTGTGTGGACCACCTTCCCGTCGTCAATGGTCTTGGTGACTGTTTCAAAGAAATCAACCAGGTTTAAGAGGCAGGATCTGCCCTTAACAAAGCCGAACTGGGTAGGATCCAGTGTCTGTAGGTCTCCAATATCTTTATTTATGAGGTCCATGATGATCCTTTCCATAGCTTTGCAGACCAAGCTAGTCAGGCTTATGGGGCGATAGTTTCCAGGATCCGTTGAGGCACCACCTTTATGGAGAGGGACCACTGTTGCTGTACGCCACTCTTTGGGTACATATCCTGTAGTAAGGCTGAGATTGAACAGTAGTTTTATGTTTGGGTTTAGCTCTTCGTGAAGTTCATGTAGGACGCAGCCCGGGACATCGTCTGGTCCCATTGATGCTGTGTTTTTTGCTTTGGAGAGGGCGGCTCTTACCTGAGCATCTGAGATGTCAAGGGGGCAGCACTCTGATGGGATAGATATTTTCCCTTTTGGTGGGGAGAAGTTTGCGCTGAACCTGTCAGCTAGGATGTTGGCAATGTCTGTGGGTTCAGTGTATTTTTTGTCATTTTGGACTAATTCTGAGCATATCTGGGAATTACCACCCAGGTTCCTAACATAACTAAAGAAAGCCTTGTGATTATCCTTAGTGTCCTGTGCAGTTTTTCTCTCAAAGCTGGCCTTAGACAATTTTATGAGTGCCCGTAGTTTTTTACTAATACTGATCAGTGATGCCTTCCCTTTTTGGGATTTTGCTCTATCATTTAGTAGCTTCCTCCTTCTATTGTATAGTTTGTTTATGGCTGGGGTCCACCAGACAGGACGTCTGTCTTTGGAGGATTGGGTCTTGGTTTTATTTGGGATCGCATGATCCATGCATTCCTGAAGGTGTTCATAGAATGCGTTTATAAAGGATTCTGCGGTCTGGGCGTATTTTCCACAGGCCCGGGGGTTTGAAGGATTCCACCTCGGTTTTGAGGAGTGTGAAATTTGCTTTAGAGAAGTTTTTCACTGTGGTTTTCTGTGCAGGGGTGGGGTCGGGATGTGAATATCCAGTGAGATTAGTTTATGGTCTGATCTTACCAGTGAGGGATACACTTCTGGTCTGGAGCATAGAGTCCCCATGTTGGTGATGATCAGGTCCAGTATGCTTTCTCCTCTTGTGGGAGTGGTAACAAGTTGTTCCATAGCATTTGAGTTTATAAATTCTAGGAACCTTTGGGCTAGGGTGTTGGAGCTAGAGTAATGCTCCCAGTCTATGTTTGGGTAGTTGAAGTCGCCCAATATAATGGTGTTTGGAGAGACCTTCATATTTTCCAGTGTTCTCAGGAAGGCCGAGTGGGGTTCCTGGGTTTGGGAGGGTGGTCTGTAGCAGGCTATAAACTGGAAGGCAGTTTTACCCACTGTTAGTTGCACATGGATAGTCTCTGATGCTTCGTGCTTTGCCACCAACCTGGAGGTGTGGGTATCTTTGATGAATAGCGATACTCCCCCTCCTTTTGTGGTTCGGTACAAGTTTTGGGGCCGAAAAGCATGGTGTGAGGTATAACCTGGTAGTGCTGGGGTGCTCTCGGGAGCCCTGAACCAGGTTTCTGTTACTGCACAGATATCGATGTTCTCCATGCTAAGGAGAGTTTCGAGTGCGTGCATCTTGAGGTTTAGACTTCTGGCGTTGAGTAGCATTACTCTTAGTTTCTTATCCCTTGTGATACCTATGGAGGTGGGTTTGTCTTTTGAGCCTTGCCTAAAAAAGGCACTATGGGGTAGCAAGAGCCTTTGCCAATATCCGAAAGCCCAGGGGTGACAGGTGCAAGCCGTCCCTAGCGAAGCATCGTGGCTTGTCGAGCATATCATCCCAAGCTGACAGGCATTGGATCCCCTTTGAATGACACCAGTACTTAAGCCAATTGTTGAAATTGATCATCTTGTCTTCATATTGTGGCATCATTCTTGGTGAGGGTAAGATGCTACTCAAGGTCAGGGTCATACCGGCCTGGGCTACATGCTCAGAGAGCTCCTTTATGTCTCTTTTCATGTAGTCCAGGGAGGTGCCTCAGGTCATTCACACCAGCATGGACAATGACTGAGTCATATTTGTACTTGCCTTGGAGTGACCTGAGTGCTTGTGTTATGTGGCGGATCCTAGCGCCCGACAGGCTGCTCACCGTGACCCTCTCCTTGTTCAGCCTGGTGAGCGGGACGTCAGTGTGCCTGACGATAGAGTCACCTATTACAAGTGTATCAGGTGTGTTGTTTAGTCTTAAGGGCTGTGACTGTTCAGCACACTGGCTTTGTGAGATATGTGTTGCACGTGTTTTGTTTTCTGGTAGAGATTGCTTGGGTGTCTGCTTTGGAGGTCTCTGCTGCTTAGGCAGATCTTTATTTAGAGCCTCCGAGTATGTTTTTGTGTGATTATGTGTTTGGTTTGCTGTCGTGGTAGGTCTATGTGAGACTGGAATTGTAGTGAGTGTGGTTTCCTTCTCCTCCTGACTGGTTATGCCAGTACTGAGTTGAGAGAGCTTAGCCTCCAGTTTGGCTATATGGTTGCATCTCTCACATGTGTTGGAATTTGTTGGGAGGAGGAGAGGGTTGTCTGTGTACATGAGGCAGTTGTAACATTGCTTCATGATTCCCAGATTCACCAGCTGGACCGGAGAGGAGATTGACAACTGACCTTTGGACATGCTAGAATAACATTGGGAATTCCTTAATTGAAGCAAGGGCGAGTGGGGAGTGAGGGTGTACTGCTTTTAATTTTTAGTGCTGACTTATATAATTGCTTTAGTGAGCAAGTGCCAGGTAACTTAAGTGCAATGTGTTACAGGTAACTTAAATGCAAAAACGACAAACAGTAACTTTCTTTCAAGTGAAACAAGGAAATAAGTACAGTAAGCAATGCAGATATCACTAGTGATCCACAGAAGCGCTGAGAAGCCGCGTATTAGGTGGAATTAGTGTTCCAGGGAAATAACAAGCAAACAAACAACAAGCATATAAACAAAGCTAGATTCAGCAGGCCTGGATCTAGTCTATGCTACAGCAAACAAGGGGTACCAATTTCAGTAAGATACAGTTCAAATATTCAGGCACTATAAACCTTTAACCAGAAATTCCCAGCTCAGAAGGGCAGAGTCCAGCCTCTTCTCCCACAAGAGTGCAGACCACGAACCTTCTTAATGTAAAATAACTGGCCTGAAGCCCAAGTGCTTAAACCAGAACTAATACACTTTAAGAATAACAGACACTGGGCTCTCAATCAGCAGTTCCCAACTTAGAAGGATGAAAGCTACCTGTCCTGCCACCACAGTGCATGCCACAAACCTTCCTAATGTAAAACAACTGGTCTGAAGCCCAAGTACTTAATCCAAAAGACTTAGAAAGATAGCTACACTTTAATCAAGTTACTACCAAGCAGTAATAAATACAATTGAATACTTTAGAGAATGCCTGGATTAGTGCTCAAGTTACACAAACAAAGCTAGATCCAGCAGGCCCGAATCCAGTCTATGCCACAGCAAACAAGGCGCACCAACTTCAGTAAGAAGCAGTTCAGATATGCATGCACTATAAGCCTTTAACCAGAAATTCCCAGCTCAGAAGGGCAGAGTCCAGCCTCTCCTCCCACAAGAGTGCAGACCACGAACCCTCTTAATGTAAAATAACTGGCCTGAAAGCCCAAGTGCTTAAACCAGAATTAATACACTTTTAGAATAACAGACACTGAGCCCTCAATCAGCAGTTCCCAACCTAGAAGGATGTAAGCTACCTGTTCTGCCACTACAGTGCAGACCACAAACCCTCTCAGTGCAAAACTGGTCCGAAGCCCAAGTGTTTAAACCAAAAGGCTTAGAATGAGTTACACAAAGCAGTAATAAATACAATTGAGTTCTTTTAAGATGATGCAAAAGTAAAATAAAGTAAGTAGAAACACAAGTACAGTAAAAGCAGATGAAATTTTTTTTTTCTGAACAAGTGCTGAGATCAAAGAAACAGATTTGAGTGCTGAAACTAGAAAACTGGCTAGTTATAAGAAAAAAAACTAAGCTAGAAGGCTTCCCTCCAACACAGAAGGGCTTGGGGCTCAGAAGCCTACAAATAGTCTATACCACTTAACAGGAAAGGCAGGAAACAAGCTTAATTTTTTTTTTCTGTTTCCCAGATGCTCTCTTTGTACACAGTAGGAGTGCCTGAAATCAGAATATGATCTCACTGCACTCAGTTGAGTGAGCAAATGAGATGGGCCCAGAAGGAGTATCCAAACACAAATTTACAAGAGAGGCGGGCAGTTTCAAGGCCACTAAGATTAACACCAAAACAAAACCAGGGAGGGTGGGTGGGACTAACTGAAGAGCAGAGTCAAAACTTCCAGTTCAGTTAATATTCCTGCAACACAGTTAAAATCAATTTAAATACTGTATTTTTTGAAAAAAAAGTGCAGATAAAGGTACTTAAATTCTCTTATACGTCCAGTTGAATACAGCAAGTTCTTAGCCGGCCAAAGCTGAGGATTTTAAGCAGAAAATATTTCACACTGTACCACTTAAATAGGCAAGGACAGGAAATCAAAGAATGTGGCTACCCCCACACCTGTAATTACTAGCAAATAACAAAATTCAGCAAACACTGACTAACTTACAGTTCAGTTAATATTCCTGCAACACAGTTAAAATCAATTTAAATACTGTATTTTTTTTGAAAAAAAAGTGCAGATAAAGGTACTTAAATTCTCTTATACGTCCAGTTGAATACAGCAAGTTCTTAGCCGGCCAAAGCTGAGGTTTTTAAGCAGAAAATATTTCACACTGTACCACTTAAATAGGCAAGGACAGGAAATCAAAGAATGTGGCTACCCCACACCTGTAATTACTAGCAAATAACAAAATTCAGCAAACACTGACTAACTTCCAGTTCAGTTAATATTCCTGCAACACAGTTAAAATCAATTTAAATACTGTATTTTTGGGAAAAAAAAGTGCAGATAAAGGTACTTAAATTCTCTTATACGTCCAGTTGAATACAGCAAGTTCTTAGTCGGCTAAAGCTGATACCTGTAAATGAAATTTGTCTTTATTCGAGCAGCTCTGTATTTTGCAACTTTTGTTAATTGGCTGTATTATGTAAGTGTTTGTGAATAATTTTACATTTTGGAGACGTTGCACAGGATTGATGTGCATAGGAGTACAGGTGCTTTCTTTTGCTGTCTGAGCTATTTTAAAAGATGCCACCAGTGACAACTCAGATACAGTAGGCACTGCTGTCCAGAAAGGTTAACGGGATTTTCTGTCCACCCATAGATGGTGCCATTTGGTCAGAGATTCCAAAGTCAGACCCAGTTTTCTCTGCAGCAGCACTGAGAAAGACTGCTACATCACTGGGCCCAGCTTTCCTTTCACCATATGGGGATTTCAGGACCATGAACAGGTTTGTGAAGGATGTGTTTGTTCACGTTATTTTCAGTGGTGGTGTTGGACTACCTGATGCAGATAATGTACTGTCATAGGAAAGTTTCTTATGGAATGCTCAGTGGTAGTGCAGGACTTACCATGTAGCCCCTTGAAGGAAATGCTTTGGGCTACAGTCTTTACTAGCTGAAGTAGCCATGTGGTCCATGTGGCATGTAATGCAGCTGAAGGTGTAGCCAGGGCTGGACTCTTCCTGTTTGGTGACAATATTGAGTGGCACTTTAAAGATAAGGAAGCACAATGTAAAATCCTCTTGAATTGGTGTGAAATTCCAGCTTCAACAACATTCATTTAATAGTAAAATGGCTCAGACAGCATCTGATGTGATTTTAATGTGGCCCACAGCAAAATTAACATGGAGAATGATGGCAGGGGTCAAGCAAGTTGAGCATCTTTCAAACAGATTGCCAACATAAAAGATGTGGCAAGCAACATTCATAGGGCCAGCCGCAAGACAGGCAGCAGTATACGTGAAGCCCTCCTGGGGGGTTATGTAGCAGTGACATGCATGCATCGATTTAATGCACTTTGATTTAACGAAGTAGTAGCACAAATCTGACTGGCATGTCTATAAAATGAATGTTTTGAGATATATATATATATATATATATATATATATATATATATATATATATATATATATATCTATGGGTCCATGTCAGATGGACGAAAACCGAGATTACCGAGGACCACATCACTGAGACAACATCGCCGACAACATGCATCCCCGACAACGGTAAGTCAATGTATTTCGGAACGGAATACATTCCCGTTCCCGTAATACATTCAAAAAACACATTAGAATCTGTATAGCAGGGGGGCAAGCCCCCCTGCACACCCCCCTACTTAAATATACCAACTCTGAGATCACACTGCTGTGAGGGAATGGAAATAAATTCCATTCTGCACTACTCACCGTTGTCGGGGATGTGTTCTGTCGGCGATGTCGTCTCGATGTGGTTTTCATCCATCTGACAGGTACCCATGTATATATATATTTATGTGTATGTATGTGTGTATGTATGTATGTATATATATATATATATATATATATATATATATATAATGTGTATATGTATATATATATATATATATATATATATATATATGTATATATATAAATAATATGGGAACACTTCACATAATCGAATTATTGAAATCTCGAATTTCATATGGTCGAGACCATATGATCGAGATTTTAATAAATCGAATGTGTGTAGTGTTTAGAAATAACACTTTACTTACCTTAATACATTACGTGCACACAGAGGCAAGTATTGTTGTATGCCTTGTGTGTACGTAATGTTGTATTTGTTTTGTGGTGTTGGCAGGAAGTGAGAAATCTCCCGTTTTGCGCTTCAAGATACAGCAAGACGGAGATTTCCATCTCCCCACTGTAGTGCAATCTTGGAGTTGGTATATTTAAGTAGGGGTGTGGGGCACAGCCCCCATTAGTGCAGGGGCAAAGCCCCCCTGCAAAAGCGAAGTTTGTGTTTTTTTTTTTTTAATGGTTTCCCTTCAGAAGTTCGAGTTTCCGAAACTCGAGCTTTTGGTTTCGGTTATTTGTAGTTCGAGATTTTGGAAATTCTATCTTCTGAGGTGAATCCAAATAATATATATATATATATATATTTATATATATATATTTATATATATATATTTATATATATATATATATATATATTTATATATATATATTTATATATATATATTTATATACATAATTTATTAAGGTAACCATATGAAAAGTTGGAAGGTGCTAGAGGGAGTCACAAAATATGGGGACTGAATGGCTAAAAGATTGGACTTGCATATACTAAGTCTGTGATGCCATTTCTTGGAATATTCTCTCTTCTCTGAGGTATGGTGATCTCTGAGTTGACATATATAAGTTAAAGGGGTGCGGAGGGCTTGCCCCACATGGAGAAGTGAAGGGGGCTTGCCCCCTGTAAAAAGAAGTTTTAATGAGAAAATCGATTTTCAAGATTCACTCCTCTCTGGGTTTCCGGACATTTTTTCTGCTTTTTGGCACTTGGAATTTTGAGTGCCAGCATTTCATAGGTTCATAGCTATCAGCCCTAGGGCCTATACAAGCTTAGCTATAACAATTCCCTGGCTATTGCTTCCCACAAATATTTACTTTCCTGGTCCCCTGTCTAGCAGGGCTACTGATGTGATCCCCGGGGTGAATTTCCTATCTCCCATCCAGTTGTCAAGGTTCCTCTTGAAGAGGGCCATTGAGGCGCTCTGCCTGACATGTATGGGCAGCCTATTCTAGAGTTTGGGGAGCCTCTGGGTCAGGAACCTATCCCTCCAGCATGATTCATCATGATGACAAGGTTAAGATCCCTGGAGCATGTGGCTTGGAGGGACTGGGATTTCTTTAAGTGTAGGATGTCTAACAACTCTGGGTTTGACATGGCCATGTATGTTAGGCAGATATTATGGGTTACAGGTCTCTGTGCATGTAAAACATATACATATTTTTACATGCACACAATTATGTTTTGTGTGTGTGGTTGTGTAAGAGTCTCTATTTACCTGTTGTTGTATGACTGTGAAGAAGTCAGCAATGCTGCTAGACCTGCCCTGAAACTGGATTTCAGTCCATTTAACAAACTTTGTTTAACTATATAAATGATTCTTGTTCTCCTTTCTTCCCATTGTACCATAATCCCTTTGCACTTTTTTGTACTTAGGACAAGCCTGTTCTTCTTCTTCTTCTTTCGGCTTTTCCCAGTTAGGGGTCGCCACAGCGGATCACCTGTCCGCTCATGATTGGCAGTGGAGTTTTACGGTGTCGAGTTGCCAGCCCGGCGCCCAACCTTCCACAGAAGGCACACACACATGCACACACTCGCATCTAGGGCCAGTTTGGAGTGCCCAATCCACCTACAGCATGTCTTTGGGATGTGGGAAGAATCCAGAGCACCCGGAGGAAACCCACGCGACCACAGGGAGGAGATGCAGACTCTGCACAGAAGGCACCCCAGCCAAGAATCGAACCAGAGAACCTCTTGCTGTGAGGCGGCAATGCTAACCGCTGCACCACCGTGGCCGCCCATATGATAAAACTTCAATGGTACTTAAAAAGTCTCTATTGTCAACATTCTCAGGACCGGGAAACAATGATTCCTATCATTCCTTGCCTAAGGGCAGAATTCCTTATTAAGCTGGAAAAGCTAAAGCAAGGGTGACTCTTGTTGCTAATAATTTGAAACTGTCCCTACCAGGTGTTAACGGCACCTGATAGAAGTTTTCCCAAATGGTTCTGTTCTCCTTTGTTATTATATTCTGAGAATAATATATGGTAGAAGAACACAAGTTAATAATTATAGTATACATGTATCGTGTGTCTTTCATTTGTTTCTCCTGTAACACAGGAGAGAAGAGAATTGTGTTTTTAATTTATGTTGCATACAAAATTGTTTTTTTCTGTTCTTGCAGCATCCATGCATACATTGCCACTCTAAGGCTCACCAATGTGAGGGACCCCATTGTTCTTGATTCTTCACAAAGTTGGGATACGTGGGGAGGACTGGAGCCGAGTTCTCTTGATCTCATCGTCAACATCAACATGATGCACATCACAGAAACGAAGTGTACTGAGGTAAGCGACAAAAACGGAATGTTATTTTCAGAAAACATTGTTTTGCAATAGAGTTACATAAAATGTTTAAAAAAAAGTCCAGAGTGTGCAGCACAGGGGTGGTTCATTTACATATTCTTCTTTGTTTTGATCTTCTGAGTTCCAAATGAATTAGCAGTATTTTTGTTTCTTAGAGTAGGGGGAGTAGTTTTAGATCCTGTCTTGCATCAGAATCTGTTGTGGGCAGTAAATATTTGTATTGTGTGCGTTCATATGCAAGCAACACTTTGTTTCACTAACAGGTGGTGCTTGTAGACAGTTACCTCTTACCACAATTGCTCAACTAAATCTTGCCTTAAACCTGCACATCTTTTTTCCACTAGTGTTTACACGTCAGCTTTCAGTAGATGTTAAGAGTTTATTTACCGTCACAACTCTTTTAATATTAAACTCCTTGGAAAAGTTCAACCTGCAAAACTTCTCAATTCAGTCCTTGACTACCAGCTTAGATTCAACCTTCAAATGAAATGCAGTTACTAAAACCGACTTCACACAGGGTAACATTTACATAGCTAAATCCTTTCAGACACAGAACTAGATTAGTTACAGGTACCTGTTATCTGCAAAGTCTGCAGTTATTTCTTTTGTTTTAAGAGTTTTACAGCAGAAGCGCTTGCTTTATGACAGACTTTTGCAGCAGTGTCTGTTTTATGGAAATGAGTATCTGCTTTTCAGCTATTTGAACTTTGAATTGTGTACATTTCTCTGTGTTGGTGGTGCGGTAATCTCCAAGCGTAGTACCTCGCAGGATGCGCAGTAGCAAATCCTGCCCAGAACACGCCTCCTGGCCAAGAGTGCATGAATATTTATTTGGTTCCTGCCTTACTGTTAGTTTAATCAAACATGTACAACAATATTTTGGATCGTAGCGTTAATATGAAACCATATTTTACAGCAATTTAACAGAAACAAATGCACACATAGAATTCCTTGCACCGTAGCGGTAACTTTATTCAGGAAAAACATTGCAAATATAGTCACATCATACAAATGCACACACACAATTCAAGAAAACCATTGCAAATAGGGTCCAGTCATAAAAATGCACACAAACATTTCATAAAACCATATCAGTTAAACAGTCTTTTTATTCTAGTCCTGTCATCAAAATTTCAACCACTTGCACAGCCACCCAGTTCCTGCTCATGCAAATCCTGGTACTCTTTCATATGCCCAAGTAGGCAGAGGAACAATCTTGTTTTTTGTTGTTTGTTGGCACTTTGCACTTTTTATACCGCGAGAGTGGCTATTGGGTATATGTCTGTTTTACTGATTTCTGATTTACTGAACTTTTGTGAACTTGGTACGGACTTCTGTACCACGGTAGTTCCACTGTTATTTTGTTGTTTTGTTATATTTTGGTGTATTATGGTATATTATGGTTTTAGCATACTCTGATTTACTGATAAGGAGGGACCATCGGTTTTGAACTTTGAACTGATGCTGCACGTGCAGAACTATGCGGTGTTGAATTAATTAATTAATAAAATTACCGATGCTGCACGATGCATTTTACTGAACTTTTGTGAACTTGGTATGGACTTCTACACCAGTAACTTATCACTTTACCGATGCTCCACGGTAGTTCATACAGCCACTGTTATTTTGTTGTTTTGTTCACCCTGCCAATCATGTACGTTACGCCCACTCCACGCCCAAAGCTGCACTGAACTGAGTGCGAGGTACTACACTTGGAGATTACCGGTGACGCCTTTCCAGCTTGGATGTTAGTAAGAAAACGGGGAAAAAAGCATGTCTTGAAAACTCAGCTTTTTGATCACGGTTTTCATTACCTTCTTTCTGTTTTGTATTCATCCCACCTGAAACAGCCTCTTCTCTCTAACACAAAGTAAAACACGTTTATAATGGAATAGATATATTTGCTGCTTGTCAGAATGGCTGCGTGCATTACTGTCTCTTTATGACCTTGGTCATCTTGAATTTAAGAACACTATCTTCTGCTTAGCTTTTGCTAGTAAACTGTTATGTAACACAATGCCTGTGTTCATCATTATATGATTCCTGACAATATCCCCGAAGAGATCGCAGAAAATTAGTACTCCATGTTACTGACATTTCTAAAGCTGCTAACAAATACATTTACTCAGAATTTGGTGTGATTATTAAACTCTGGAATATCTTCCCCTGAACATAAAAGAAGTACACCTAACAGATGTGAATTAGTATCCCTGCCTTCTGTATATGTGTTCAGTCTGTTGACCTAGATTTGTCATGACATAACTGCTGATATATTAAGGTCCAATGCTTCTCAGAAGACTGTATAATCATCAGTGCCTTCACTACACCTTTGTTAGCTCTCATATTGATGTTGGGGATGTCTAGTCCCCGCTAGTCATAGGTGTACTGTGTACGAGTTAGTAACATAGCATTTAGCATTGTTGCTTCACAGTCCATGTTTTTCCAGTTTGGGTTCTTGGCTGAGGTGCCTTCTATGTCACAGTTGCATGACTGTCATGCTTCCATATCTAGGATGTATCCAGGTGTTCTGATTTCCTGATACATCAAAAAGATATGCCATGGGCAAATTGGCAATCTTCCAAATTGCCTACAGTTATGAGTGTATGTGTTGGGGGGGGCATGCAGTCCAGGTTAGTTTCCCTGCATTTGCTGTTAAATGCTGAGGTAGGACTGGTTCTTCCATCACCTCAGATTGGTTAAAATGGGTAATCGGGGAATGAATAAATGAATGAATGTGTTGGCAAGCCATATACTGTCTAGACTGCAGTAACAGTCCTAACATAAAATTACCTATTCCGCAGTTGCCTTTATTCACTATAGTATATGAGCCAGAACTGTAAACTGACTTGCTGAACAGTATATGCTCCAAGTCTGAAGCACCACCACTGTTGGCAAACCAAATTGCTGTGTGCATATGCATGCATGCAGTCCAAATATTTACAATAAAAAGCTTACTATTACCTAACTGCCTCCCCAACAGATTCTGTTCAAAGACAGGATCTAATACTCTTCCTCCTTCTCTAAGAAGCAAAAAACTGCTAACTAGACTAATTTGGAACTCAGAAGATCAAAACACAGAGAAGAATATGTAGAGTAACCATAAATAAAGAAAACAATGCATTGTATTCATCCACTGCAGGTGCAGCAGCACCCCCCCGGTCCTAAAATTAACTTTTACAAACCTTTACAATTCCTTCTTCCCTGGACTGGAGAGACTTCTTGCTTCGAGACAGCTGGATGCCTACTGATGAAATTGCAATCTTTTAGCTCTTTTTTTTTTCTGCATGCCTTTGAACCAATGACCATATGGCCACATTTTTGAGCTCAGGTTGTGAGTGTAGCATCTATATCTCCCTGTCTAATGAACTGTGCCTCTCAACCTCTTAGCACAAGAAATCTGGACAAAGCCCAACAAAATGGTAGGACAAAGGTCTGAAAATAGGGACATATTTTAAATATTGCTCTTACAAACTTTGAAAGTTGCTTGAGTAACAGAGTTTGTTTTAACATATATTTTCTGAAGGATTTGAAGTCTGAAACTGAAATGTATATTATTATTTAGTGACTTCAGTCCTCAGATCATCCCATTGATTTGACAGAAAACCACGGATTTTACAAGGAACAGACAAAAAATATGAGTCACAAATCTGGACATTCTGTGTAAATCTGAACAATTGAGGGAATGTTGGTATTGGAATGGATTGGGGTGCCTTGCCTTTCCATGGATGGGAGAGCCCTCTGCTTGCTGCTCACTTTACCCAAATGGCTCCTCCAGCAATTGGATCACTTTTTGTCTGTCCCTCCTTCCCCCCACATCTTGTTTCTTTCATTGGATGGCATTTTATTGCTCCTTAGG
Organism: Protopterus annectens; assembly: GCF_019279795.1. Lineage (NCBI taxonomy): Eukaryota > Metazoa > Chordata > Ceratodontiformes > Protopteridae > Protopterus > Protopterus annectens. The sequence goes on from NC_056746.1 coordinate 287,108,203, forward strand.
TCTGGTGTTCCTTCTGGGGCATTACAGTTCTGAGAATAGTATGTGTGGACGTCCTTTTATGGCTGATGTTGTCAGCACAAACGTGCAATGTCTCATGTACCTTGCAGTAGCTAAAAGCTGTTGTATGCTTGCCGGACATCAGGTTGCTTGGGTGGAGGACTTCCCACATGTAAAGAATACTGCAACGTAGAAGAGAAGAACATCTATATTTATGGTAAGATTTTACACAACTATTCTTTCTTGGTGGACTGGGGTGGATTCCTTTTTTGCGTTTCTCTCTTTCTGACCTCACCTGCTGTTGAAATTTTGAATCAAGAAGTCAAATCTCATTCTTATCACCTGAAGGTTATACAGAACTGGGAAGTTCTAAGTCCTTTTCCAGTGTTGGACCCTCATTAACCATACTGGGGGTCTCATCAGTGTGTCTTGATGTGTACTTTCACCTAAAAGCACGGCTGCTGCAGCAGTTCTGTCTGAGACCTTGAATTGCTCCAAGGAGGTCTTGTAAGTGTTCAAGGCTGTCAGGAAGTCTACAATGAACTGCAAAAGCCTTCAGGCTTGCCTGGAAAGTCTCAGGCATTTTATTTCTAATTTTTGCTTCTGTTAGTCTACCAGAAAGTGACATTAGTGAGCTGTTTTGGCATGTTGTGCTCCGGTGGAAAGAAGGTACTACTTTAGCTCAGCATAGACTTGTCCAGTCATCTCCTGGTGTTCTTTTTGTTGTTAAAGATGAGATAATGTTCATACCCTGGATGTGCACCATCAGTCAAACCTTTCCTCTGAGAGGTTTATAAGCATAGGAAGATCTGTCCACTCTTCATTTCCTTTACAGTTGCCTAGGAAGGATTTGTAGCTACCAAACTGGCTTTGTGCAGTTTGATGGTCAGCTGCATTATGATTTGTCACCAGGAGACTCCTGCTTTTGGCCAGTGCTGTGACAGAACATGCTGTCAGCAACTTATCTTTAGTGTATGCATCCATGGGTGGCAGCTGTGTTGTTGTCATTTGGTCTTTGGCAACATACCTGTACTAAGCACTGTAGTGTAACATTTTAGGTGGGGTGTCCTTTATAACATTTGGCCTTGAAGTCTTCATTTTTTCTGTGGTTGTTATGGTATGCTACTTAAATTATGCCCATGCGTTTGCCCACACATCCCTTGAATTAAAATATAAAAAGAAGTTAACATTACTGTTTACCGTAGCAGTTGGTCTTCAAGTGGGGCCTTCTGGGATGGGTACATTGTTGTCTCCTATTGTCCCCCCCCCCCATGTATGGGATGCAGCAGATGTTTTCTCCACTTATGCAGTGACCTAGGAGGCAGTTGCAGTGTGTCTTTACATGTCTGCACTTTGATGGGAGGTTGTGCTTCTGGAGGGATGCTAACATTCACGAGACACTGCTCCTTACACAGCTGCAGAGTGCTGGCTTATGTAGCCACCCCATCCTTACTGCTCCAGCTGCACTACATTTTAAGCCCTGGGAGAGGTCATCATTGAGGGTAGGGAAGTAGATTTGTGCCATGGTGCTTATGTTAGATATGAGGTTACTTCTGTGATTACGTGAGCTATGAAGTTACTCCTGTGATTATGTGAGATATGAGGTTACTTCTGTGATGCAAGCTGGTAGGTAAAGGGAAGTAGCCAGAGAAAACATGCTAAATTAATAAAAGTCACAAGAAACAAAACAATAATCCCAGCTTTGAGTCTACAGATTCTTTTTCAAGTAGAAGATAACCGTGTAGGTTCATCTCTCACTGTTTTTATGTTTACATCCAGTAGATCTTTTACAGCATAATTTATGTTCTGTCTTTAGACCATAAAAACAAACAAAAGAAAATTAAAAACAACATAGCATCCCAAGTACTTACAAAAATAATTCTGAAAAAATAGACATGTAAGTAGAGGGACCACTTGACAAAATATTACTGAAAACAGCAATTTTAGAAAATCTTCAGTATATAGAACGTAAAACAATACATAAGCAGTTTCATCTCCTATTAATATATAAAGACTAGACGTCATCGGACTATTTTTCCACAATGCAGCAGGACTGGAATACCAAAGTATATCATGATTTCAATTAAAGGGTCTATATTACATATCCGAACGCTTAAATGTTTGAATCGCTAATGATCGAACATTCAAATGTTCAAATATGTAATAAAATACAATTAAAAAGAAAAAGGAAAGGGTTTAAGCAGGGGGGCAAGCCCCCCACACCCCCCGCTACTTAAATATACTAACTTCGAGATTGCACTTCAGTGCACTACAGTGCAGAAACGGGAAGTTTCCCATTCCCTACACTGTAGTGTGGCCTTGGAGTTGGTATATTTAAGTAGCGGGGGGTGTGGGGCGTGCAGAGGGGCTTGCCCCCCCTTTTTTCCTTTTGTTTTTTTTTTTCATTTTTATTCATATTGGAACATTTAAATGTTCGATTGCTAAAGGTCAATCTTTAGCGATTCGAAAATTTAAGCATTCGGATATGTAATATAGACCCCAATTAAATATGTTTTTACATGTTAAGTAACATTTAAAATTAAGTGCGTGATTGAGACCTGATTTTCTACAAGAATCCAGTCTCATTTGCCACATATTTTAAATATTCGAGATAATCATCTTTTTAACCCCCCCGCCAATCCAAGGCTGCATGGTCAAGGACAGCAAACAAAAATTTAGTAACATTAACACAGTCTGTTGAATGTATGCTAGTGAATTAAGCTCATATTTGGCTTTGATTGTGTAAGTATGCTTGTAAATTCTAGTTTTTACCTATATGTTGGCTTTACACACACAAAATGTATCACAAGCCTTACAAAGAGCAATGTAAACCATAAACTCTGACTTACAAATGTAAAAGCTAGGTGGGTTATAAGACCTGGTAGTAATTGAGACAAGAATACTCCTGTAGTATCTAATATAAATTGACACATGTTGCAGTCATAACTCTTGTATGTGTCCAGGTTAGTAGGTTTAGGAGTAGATAACTTCTTGTTTGTACATACTAATATGCCCTTTATGTTGCACCCCTTTGTGTTCACAAAAACTGTTGTTTTATTTATTGCTTGAAACAAATTCTTATTCACACTAAATACCTTCCAAGTGATTGTTACAAAAGTTTTGATGGTAATGCTGTCAATACTATAGGTAAGACACATGGCACTAGTCAATTCATGCTTCTCAGTAATGTATTTGTCTAGTTTGTTACTTATTCTGCCATGATTTAACAAGGTCTAAGAAAGCTGTGGGATAGCCTCTCATAGTTAACCTTTCTTTTAACTTGTTAGTTCAATAAAGGCTTTTCATTGTTAATTGTGAGCTGGGCTGGCCTTAGGTAAACTGGCATCCTAGGTGAAAAGGTTCTATGACAGCCTCACCTGCTGCCCAATCTATGGTTATGGTAAGATTTTACACAACTATTCTTAAGTTTATATTTTTCCTGCATTCTTTCAGCACATCCTAGCTGACCCATACTACAGTGTAAAAATTGCAGTGGAAATAGATGCTCTGGCATGCATTTTAGAGTTTTTTAAACTGTGTTTTAATCCAACAATGGCCTGAACAAAAAACATGATTAAGGAAAGAGATTCAGTCTTACTCTTCAACTTTGCATTTTCCTTTATCCTTTCAACATATACTAACTGACCAAGACTACCCTGTAGTAACAAAATTTAACTTGGTGTCTGAGAGCTGCTAGGCACACAGATGCATTGGGGTTATAAAAGTGCTGAAGTGCATTTTAGAGGGTTTTTTTTCCAACCCTCTGACCCCATGATGGCCTGAACAAAAATTGTGTTTACAAAAAAATAAATTCAGTCTTATGTCTATTTCAATGAAGAAATAAGCTTTGTCCATGTTTTAATGCTCAGAGCTGACCAAACTCCAATTCACAATAAACTGAGAAGACAAACATATGTCAGTATACATATAGCTGGGAATAGGTGGTCACATTCTATGCATCCCCCCTCTTTTGTTAAATTGGGATACAATTAAAGCACTCATTCCCACAGCCATATGGTTCTAGGTGCTGCTGCTGTCATATTCATGCCTCCTCACCCACTACCCCCAAAAGACAGCCACCTTCTGATACAGCATATTTGATGTCTGATATATATAAACAGCTTGCTTATTTATTCTCCTCCAAAAACAGCCACCTGTATATATGCATCAGATATTTGATTGTGAAGAAAGTGGAAAAAAAATTAGAACAACGTTTCCAAGTTATTTTTAGACAGTACAGTGACCCTCCATACACCCGTCTGAAGTTTGTGAGGAAAGTTAAAGAAATAATGACCACACTGTCCCTATTCCAACACAAGATATAGTCACCTCTCAGGTTTGGTAGGAATGTTAAAGATATAATGACATTTACTCCCCCCTCCCACACACACACACACACATGTGACCTTCTGTGTTCACTTATGAGCAGGGCCGGTTTTAGACAAGATTGGGTTCAAGGCAGAGGTGATTACCTGTGTCAAAATCCACTTGTACAGCCTTGGTGGTGGGAACCAATACCCCCCCCCCAAGAAGTTTTGGTTTAGGTGTTTTATGATACATTTATCAAAAAGTAAAATGACTATTAAACTGAGCAAGTGACAACAGGGTCAGTTACTTTTTTCCAGATAGCCCCCCCCCCCCCAAGCAGTTATAGCCACTCCTGTGTACATTTCAGTGGTCTTATTGTGATAAAAGAGAATGACAGTATAATGCATTTCACCTTTGTTCCAAACAAGCATCTACCGCATGTTAAAATATTACACTTTGCTTCACATAATCTCATTAATCCTTCAAAACCAAGATAACAAACAAAGAGCAGCAGGTAGAGAAGACCACCATAATTATGTGTACTTTGTCTCTGCATATCATATGTCTAGAAATATAGCTTAAAATATCTGGTTGATCACTACCAGCAATGTTGTAAGAATAATAATAGCACTAAATAATGTTTGTCTTTCGGCTTTTCCCGGTTAGGGGTCGCCACAGCGGAACTCCGGTCTGCTAATGATTGGCAGTTAGTTTTTATGGTGTCGAGTTGCCAGCCAGACGCCCAACCTTCAATGAAGGCACGCTCATTCAACGCATGTCTTTTGAACGCCCACTCGACCGCGGGGAGGACATGCAGACTCCACACAGAAGGCACTTCCGACCCAAGCCGAGAATCAAACGGGAGAACCTCTTGCTGTGAGGCAACAACGCTACCGCTGCACCACCGTGGAAGCACTAAATAATAATAACTATTATTATTATAGTAATAGCACTTATCTTGCCATGCCATTCCTGTGATCTCAAGTGTTCACGCAAATCTATCTCATGTCTGCGTATGTATTCTTTGGTAATACTACTTATGTACTCTCATTTTACTTGTATTATTGTATCTGTTAACTTGGAGCTTATCTCCCTGGGCCTTCACTGAAAATGGACATGGCTCCAGTTGGACTGTCCCGGTCAACAAATGTAAAATAAAATAAATAATATAAAAATAAAATCACAAAGCTAGAAGTATGGCACAAAATGATACTCAGTGCCAGAAGTCTAAACCTCAAAATGCATGCACTTGAGGCACTCCTCAGTATGGAGAAAATCGATATATGTGCAGTAACAGAAACCTGGTTTAAGGCTCCAGAGAGCACCCCAGCACTACCAGGCTACAACACATACCATACTTTTCGGCCACAGAACCCGGACCGAAATACAAATGGCGGGGGCGTATCCATATTCATCAGGGTTACCCACACCTCCAGGTTAGTGGCACAGCACGATGCTTCAGAGGTCATCCACGTGCAACTAACAACGGGCAAAACTGCAATTCAAATTGCAGCTTGCTACAGATCATCCGCCGTGTCCCAGGACCCACATTCCGCTTTTCTGAAAACACTGGAAAACATAAAGGTCCTACCAAACACCCTAATATTGGGTGATTTCAATTACCCAAACATTAACTGGGAGAACTACTCAAGTACTAACTCCCTTGCCCAACATTTCCTAGAATTTATAAACTCAAACGTCCTGGTTCAACTGGTCAGTACTCCCACCAGAGGTGACAACATATTGGACCTGGTCATCACCAACATGGGCAACCAATATTCCATACCGGAGGTCAACCCCTCGCTGGTTAGATCTGACCATAAATAAATCACTTTGGATATCCACATTCCGCCCCCACCCCCGGACAAGGAAGCCACCGGGAAAAACTTTTCAAAAGCAAACTTCACGTTACTTAAGACCAAGGTGGAAAGTTTCAAAGCCCTCATGCTAAAGGATAACACTGTCCAAGCTGCAAAATCCTTTACTAATGCATTCTACGGACACATACAAGAATGCATGGATTGTGCTATCCCAAGCAAAACCAAGACTCACTCCTCCAAGAAAAGGAAACCAGTCTGGTGGACCCCTGCCATAAACAAGCTATACAATAGAAGGAGGAAACTAGTACAGAAAAGAGTAAAATCCCAAGAAGGGAAGACATCCCTGATCAGGATCAGCAAGAAACTACGATCCCTCATAAAATCATCCAAGGCGAGCTTCGAAAGAAGAATTGCCAAGGACTCCAAAGATAACCACAAGGCATTCTTTAGCTATGTCAAGAATCTAAGTGGCAATGCTCATATCTGCGTGGAGCTGGTGCAGAATGGCACAAAATACACTGAACCGACCGATATTGCCAACATCCTGGCAGACAGGTTCAGGCCAAACTTTACCCCCCTCTCACCCCCAAATGGGCCCATAACCATACCAGAAGAAGGTAGATCCCTTGAAATCACAGACACTCAGGTTAAAACAGCCCTCACCAAAGCCAAAAACACAGCATCAATGGGACCGGATGGTGTCCCAGGCTGCATCCTACACAAGCTCAAAGATGAACTAACTCCTCACCTAAACACACTGTTCAGACTCAGCCTCTCCACAGGCTACGTACCCATAGAGTGGCACACAACAACGGTTATTCCGCTCCACAAAGGTGGCGACACAACAGACCCCGGGAACTATCACCCTATAAGCCTGACTAGCTTGGTCTGCAAGGCTATGGAGCGCATCATCATGGAACTCATTAACAGAGACATTGGGAACCTCCAAACACTGGACCCTACACAGTTCGGCTTTATTAAGGGCAGATCATGCCTCCTAAACCTGGTGGATTCTTTGAGAAAGTTACCAAGATGATGGAAAGGTGGTACAGACAGCCTACCTAGACCTCGCAAAGGCCTTCAACACCATTCCCCATTCTGGTATTATAGACACGCTCACCATCCTGAACATAAACCCCTATGTCACAAGATGGGTTACCAACTGGCTCACAGACAGAACCCACATGGTGAGAGTTGCGAGAGCTAGGTCCGACTCTAAACCTATTACAAGTGGCGTTCCCCAGGGCTCAGTCCTAGGACGCCTCCTGTTCGGCATATACTTCTCAGAGGTACAGGCAAGCACAGGAGGACTATAGCTGACCAAGTTCGCAGACAACTGCAAACTAGAAGCTATAATTGACTCTCCGGCTGACACAGACATCCTCCAAAAGGGTCTCACTGCGACGGATACCTGGTGTCAAAATCATGGTCTCAAGCTAAATGCCAAAAAGTGCATAGTCATCCCCTTTGGAAAAAACAAAGTACCCACAAACTACCACATAGGTGGTAGTCCCCTAAATACGGAAAACGCAGTAAGGGATCTGGGAACCCAAGTAGATAGTAATCTCTCTTTTGATAATCATATTGCCAATGTGGTTAGAAAATCCTTCTGCGAGTCCCACCTAATCACAAAAGTGTTTGCTTCCAGATCAAAAGATGTCATTGTGCCCCTCTACTCATCACTCATCAGACCCATCAGAGAGTACAATGCCCTGTTTGGGATGCACCTTACAAGACACCTGCAACAGCTGGAAAGACCACAGAAATACCTCACCTAGAGGATCACTGGCCTCAAACAGATGCCCTATGCAGCTCGACTGAAGAAAGTCCAGTTGTACTCTGTTGCATACCGCCTACTCTGAGGTGATCTTTGCCTGACATACAAGACCATGTCCAACCCAGAATTGATGGACATGCTCCACCTAAAGAAAACCTTATCGCCTCGAGCCACAGCTCTAGGGAGCTAAACCTCACCACAACAATAAATAGGACGTGCTGGAGGGATAGATTGCTGTCCCAGAGACTTCCCATGCTTTGGAACAAGATTCCAATCTACATTAAGCAGAGCTCCTCGCTAACGCTCATCAAGAGAAACCTTGACGAGTGGATGGGAAACAGAAAGTTTACCCCGGGGATCACTTCAGTGGCTCTACTGGACAGAGGCACAGGGAACTAATCTAAGGGGGCAGCGAAAGCCAACACATTCTGGCTAGGCTTATAAATGTCTTCGGGCAGATAGCGTAGTACCTACCTATGAACCTATAAATATTTGGCTGATCACTGCCAGTGTGAAAATAGCAATAAAACTTAATTCACTGCACTGTTCCTGCAAATAAAAAGGAAAGAAAAAAAGACCTCCTTCAGACAGCTTTGTGCCTGCATTTGAACATTGCAAGGTCTCTGCTCCCATGATAATGACCTTGCGACTCTTAAGGTTAATGTCACGTGACTTGAATGTCAAGTTAACTTACGCACCACCTTCCATGGACTGCATGTTGCGTCACAGACACATTTTTTTTTGGCTGGGGCGACTTGGCAAAGAAAATAAATAAATGGAAAAAGTGCAGCCCTAAAAAGTAAGGCGCTCTAAGCAGTTGCCTAGTTCAAATTTGAATAAGGTCAGCCCTGGTCGTGAGGTTATATACTCTACTAAGCATACTACTAACCATGATTTTCTTTTCACATAATGGATGCATACTGCTGAAATTTAAAAGTGAATGACATACCGTATTTTTAAAACTGATCCTTGTGCACAGAAGACCGAAATTCTTATAAACACAAATTTCAAGAAAAGTCGAGTTTGAATTACTACACAAAAAAGAAAACTATAAAAAAATAAGCTGTTGCGTAAGGGCAAACATAAAAAACATCAAGCTCATCTTTAAAAGCTCCTTGCACAATACAAATGTCATCAGTAAATCTGATATAAAGCGTAACATGTATAGAACTGTTTTTGGGTTCAGGAATTCCCGTTCGAATGTACCATAGCTGAATTCTCAAATTTGGGGGCTATGGTGTCTCCCACACCCTTAATTTGTTGATCTACTAATCTTTAAAAACAAAGTAGTTCATCTTACCACATGTTCAGTAATTTTACTGTGAAACCTAATTTCTTTTGTGGTGTTCGAATTATTATCAAGTAACATATTACTGACCCATTCCTAGTATTTTACATGTTATTTATTTAATTTAACATTTGTTGACCAGGAAAGTCGAACTAGGACAGAACCTATTTTTAGTGGAGGCCCAGGGAGAAACACTCCAAACGCGTGTATTTGGAATGTGGGAAGAAACCAGAGTACCTGGAGGAAACTCACGCAAATGCAGGGAAGACATGCAGACTCCGCACAGAAGGCACCCCAGCCGAAAATCTAACTGGAGAACCTCTTGCTGTAAGGCAACAACGTTAACCACTGCACCACTGTGCCACCCATGTTAATGAGAATCAAAAGCGCATCAGCATTGTTTTACTTCCTTTATGTTTGTTTTTTTAAAAAGTCACTGTTTTCAGTAATATTTTGTTTAGTAATCCCTCCATGTGCTATATGTCTATTTTTGTTGGTCTTAAGTAAATGTTTTTCAATTTATATTAGAAAATAGAGAAAGTGACATTCCCCAGTAGGATATTAATAATTAGGGAGAGCTTGCCTTAAAAATCGAGCCATTTCACAGCAAAAATATCAGACCTCTGGGAAGTACAGTGCAGATAAACTGAAATAGCTGCCATATTTGCTGTTTGGTAAGTATGGCAACAACCTAACCTAACCACAAATCACCAACCTAAACAGACTTGCAGACACAAACACTAAGCTAAATCTAAGTAAAATTCATAAAAAATAATAAATAAATAAAACACTAACCTTAACAAAACAAAGTGTCCACCTTACTCAAAATTCTTTAGTAAGGGGCTAAATAAAATGTAAAGATACATATTTAAAAAGGTGAGTAAGACACCAGCCGAGGAATTCATTAAAGGTCCCTAGAGAGAGCAATGCAGCTGAAGCAAAAAAGGCCTTGCTGCCATGATGAGGGTAGCCGCAACAAGGTAAGACCTCATTATTGGCTAGTTTGTTTCTGAATCCAGATCATTGTTGATTTGCACATCATGGAAGTAAACTACTGTTTAGGGAGGCATTGATACCTTTCCACAGTCACTTTCTCTCTCTGACACACACACACACACACACACACACACACACCACAGTCCCCATTCCAGTCCTTGTGACTTGCCTTTCTCCCACCTTGTAATCACCGTAACAGTTTAAGTGCTATTATGGCACACTTGCAGTTGCTCTGGTTGTTAATGTGTCCCTCTCACCCCCTGATCACTGCAATGGTTTATGTACTATTGTGACACATTTGTAGAATCCCTGGTGTCTAGTTATTTCCCCAACTCCTGATCCCTGTAATGATGTCTGTGTCATTATGGCACTTTAATCTTTTTTTAGTTATCCATGGTGTCTAGTGATTTGCCCCCCCCCCCCCCCCCCGCGATCCCTATAGTGATGTCCATGCTGTTATGGCACTTTTAATCTTTTTGAATTATCTCTGGTGTCTAGTGATTCTCTCCACCCCCCCCCAGTCCTTGTACTGATGGTGGTGCTGTGAAGGCACTTAACCTAAGCATATCCCTGGTGGCTATTTTTTCCCCAGATCCCCATAATGATGCCAGTGCTGTTTAAGCACTTCATGGTTGTGTTATCACGGTGTCTAGTGACTCCCACCACCCCTAATCCCCATACCATAGTCATGGTAGGTAATTCAACATTGCCATTTGGTCATGTTTAGTACCATGATGTGGTGAGGCTGTCCATGCTGATCTACATGGTTGAGCAATGTCTTGAATCACTCAGCATGTAGATGCCCTCCAGGTGGTGGCTCCGTGGAGAAAGCACTTGGCTAATTAGCATGTACCTCTCCCTCGGACTGCCACATTGAACATGGCCACGAGGCTCTGTGATGCTTCCCATCTTTGTGCTAGAGCACCATGTATCACTGTGTTAGGGCAGTTGACGAATACCAGAAGGGTACCAGGATGTGTGCGTGGAGGTCTGCACATTGCGGTTTCATCATGAATCCCCCCCCCCAAGTTTATAAAGACACGTTTTGGAAAAACCTAAAACATGCATGTGCGCAAACTCACAAGCACAGTAAAAAAAAGCTCAGAAATTTAAGCACTATTAAATCCTGTTTGCTTATAGAACCCAAATTATCTTTAACTGATTTCAAAGCATCTACTGTATGAGAATACAAAACTGTGGAAAATTATTTTGAAGACAAAAGTGGGAAGTATTTTATATGAAGAATGTTTAAAAATATGTATATAGAAATAAAAATACTGTACTGTCCATTATTTTGTTTAAAAAAGCCAATTTTCTGAAGACAGTAATGCCCTCCAGGGACACAGGAAAACAATACCTTCCAGAGGTAGGGTGGCCCAATGCCATAGACAGACTACCCAACAGTACTGGAGAGCCTGTTATTTCCCTGTAATTCCTACTCTGTTGGGTATTATTGCTTGCCTTTTCTTCTTAATATAACCTTCCAAAATGTTGGTAATATAGAAGAAAGCCTTCTTAGTGCCTGGGATGGGGTCTGCTATTATGTAAAAGAAAGACACTGCTAATAAAGTAACATATTCTGTTGGAGGTAGGAGAAGCGGCTGTGGTGCAAATGGTTAGTGTTGTCACCTTACAGCAAGAGGCTCTCTGGTTTGATTCTCGGCTGGAGCGCCTTTATGTGCGGAATTTGCATGTCTTCCCTGTGGTAAAGTGAGCTTTAAAGACATGCAGGTAGGTGCATGTGTGCCTTCTGTGAAGGTTGGGCGCCGAGCTACACTGTAAAAACTCCACTGCCAATCAGGCTGTAGACTGGTGATCCGCTGTGGCGACCCCTAACCAGGAAAAGCTGAAAGACACTGCTTTTTAATTCTGTTGGAGGTAGTATGCAGCTGGATGTTTTAGGTCTGTAAAAAATTACATTGTGTTAACGCTTGATCATATGTGCTGTTTTGGTGCCATCTTGTGGACATTGTTATGTTATCAACCAGACTGTCATGTGACTGAATAGTAAATTTGTGGAGTCACAAACATTTATTTTTATTTGAAATGTATTTGCCTGTAGTCCCACTGATATACATATTCTTTTAAAGAGGAAATCCATGAAGCAGTTATCTTCACATACATACAGTAATACAATAGTGCACAGTAATACATTAAATTACATAATGCCATTACAGCATGCATGCATGCTGTCATTCTAACAAAGCTCGATGTGAGTGCTTGCATACTATGTTCAAAAGCCCAGTGTGCTCTTTGTTCAAGAGGTCTTGCAGAGCTTGCATTTGCTAGTAGATGTGTTCTGGTCATTTTTGAAATACAGCTTGAAGATGTCGTATAATATCTGATTTCTTTGGGTAGCCTGTTGCAGATGCAGAGAATGTAATTACTAAGGGTCCTGTCCCCTACCTTTTTATTAGTTGGAGCGATGATTCATGTATCTTTAGGCTCTTTCAGTGGTTAGACCATGACCGAAGGGTGGGGAAAAATAAGAGGAAACTGGTTTATAGTAGTGGAAATTGTTTTTTGTTGTTTCAGTTGGTTAGCTGAGCAAGTTGTAGTAATGTGTGTGTCCCTAGGTATCCTAAGTATGAACCTTGCTATACTTAATGTTAGAACAAAGTCAGTGCCAATGGAAATGGCTCAAAGTGGTGAAGACAGAGTTTCCATACATCCAGACATGGACTAATGTAACCTTTGCCATAGCTGCCTTTGAGAGGGTCATAAGAAGTCCTTTAATCTGGTAAAAAAAGACCCAGTTTGTTAGGGGATTTAAAAAAAAATGCTGTGGACACTTATTTGAGTAAACCAGTGTATTATCAAAACAGAAACTATAGGTACATTTAAAGATTGTACATAGTCTTTAAAAAAGCGCACCTTATGCTCAAAATGTAATAAATGCAGTTTAATATACTGATAATTTCACATGCAAACTTTCAGCAGTAGTTTAAACACACACACACAAAAAAATTGAAAAGCTTTTATTTACAGAAGTTATCTGATGGTAATATCAGATAACCAATGTATTCCTTAAAATAATTAAATGCTACTACAGCAGTGCATTCAGAAAAGACTTCGCTTTGAGAATAGGTTTAGTGAGACTCTCTTGTTAAGACCAGGATCGATAATGACATTTACAACATTCTACTATTTATTCTATCTCTTACAGTATTAAGGCATTGCTGTGTACTGCTCAAGCTGTCTGTAATTCAGTAGATACCCCGAGAAACAAAGTAGTTCATTAACTTATCTTCCTAAGGCATTCTCTGATCTTCCTTTCTTAATGTACATATGTGATGATGTGAGAAATTGCCAGCTATGCCAGGAGAAGTAGGGCAGTGGGTGTATAGCATATACCAGCATAGCTAGCTGGAGTTTTGTAAAAAATTATATGTCATTTGTATATTAATCTGTTCTGTACAGATGCTTGTGTTGAAAATGTATTTGCAAAGCTGCTTGTATTAAAAATGTAACAACTGTGGCTCCTGCTGGACAGAAAAGAAATATACCTGTATGTCAGACTTTATTGTAACAGAGAATACTGGAAGAGAAGAGGTTAATCTCAGTCCAGCTAACTTTGAAAAATAGTCTGAAATTAATTTACCTGGTTTATGCCATAAAGATTGTATCTTACAGGTCTGATTACAGCTAGAGACAAAATGTCTGTGAAAACCAGGACTAGGAATCCTACTGTATTGTCCTTAGGGGGTGACCTAATTGCTACCCTGAAAGGGTGGAAGTTTTCAAATGGTTTCATTGCTTCAAGATGGTATAACACATCTCATCACAGCTGTGTGTATATGGTAACACATATGTGTTAAATTCTAGTTCAGTTTCTAGCAACGGGCGTAGTGTGGGAACCAGGGTCAGATGACCAGATATGTGATGTCATTCTGTGATCCAGCACTGAAATGATGTTTTAATACTAGATGAGACAGAAGTCTCAGTACAGTCTGTTTTTGAAACATGACAAAGAAGGAAGACCAATCACCTACTTCATCTTGCCATGTTTTTCGTAAGTAACCAGGGAACAGTAATTCTTTAGATCAGTTGGGAAAATATAGTGTGATTAGTTAAGTACTGTTTTTCTATATCTGTGTGAATCTGTCCATCTTTATTTTTAATATTTCCTGTGATTGAAACTCTGGTGTTTATTGTAAATAGATACTCAGTATTTTCATGTTCTTTTATTATTTATTTTAAAATATATTTAAACATTTCATTGTGGCTGGTCTTATAGAGAATATTTTAACCTTTGAGAGTACTTATATTTATTTGGTGACATTGTGGCCACTCTTAAAGCCTTGCTCAAACACTACCATTTGTATTAGTATTAATTTTATGGTTTACTATTGACTTTCCGAAACTGCATTCATCGACCCAAAATGCTGAATTCAGAACATCGTAACAGCAGTCATGGCAAAAATTAATACATCGACATCTGTAGTTTGATGTATTTGACATAGCCCGAGGTGACATTAGTCACCCATGCTATGCACCTAATGTACCATTGCACTCTACAGTCAGTGGTATATTAATTGTACTATGCAGCCCCCACGCCCCCTGCAAATTAAATATACCAACTCCAAGATTGCACTACAGTAAGGAAATGGGTTAATTCCCTGTTCCTCACTGAACTGCGATCTCCTTTCACAATGCCAAACTCAGATACTCGAACTACACTACCCATTCACTGTAGTGTACTAGATGTATTTTGGTTCGGCATTCTGCCCATTTGAAAAATGCCTTTCGACCACATGCCGGATGAGCACTTTGAACATTTTAATAGTAAACCAGTTTTACTCAGCATAATTGGGTACCCTTGTACGAACCTTAGAGTAGCTGGCTTTGGAGTGTTCTGGTGGCAGTACCTACCTTATAGTCTAGGCAAATGGGGTCATAGCTGGTAAATCTGTGCCAGCCTTTCCTGTGTGTGTGTGTTGTGTGTGACAAAATCAAATCTCAGAGAGTGTATGTGTGTCAGCTACTTTGAGCAGGGACACAGAGCACTGGTTTCACAGAGAGGGCAGTGGAGAACTTGGCTTGAAACACTTTGCTGAGTACTCAGTTGTACAGTTTTGCCAGTGGGGAGTCTTACTGGTTATTAAGAAACTTTTCCTTCCAGCATTTAAAGTGAGAAGCAATCAGTATTTGTCACTGCATTATTACCAAACTGCACTGTATTGTAATAACATATTATATAATGTAGTAAATATATGTTGAAATAATATTTTATAGTATGCAAAAAAGGAACTAGCATGAAAAACATTTTGAACAGACCTTTTAAAACATGCATTGACTCTACACTAGTAAAAGACATAGAAAATGCGTTTTTTTGCAGCTACTGTAGATATGTCCAAGAAGGTGAAGAATTTTTAATAAAAGGACAAATATTTAAATTGAAAGATAAATTTAATTGTACATTGAAAGGAGTGGTGTATGTAGGCCTCTGCCAGGTATGTGATTCATTATATATAGGTAAGACTGAGCGCACCCTAAAAGAGCAGACGTATGAACATATTTATAATATTAAAAGGAACAAAAATACTAATGCTCTAGCCAAACACATTAGTGAATGCCCAGGCCATAATTTAAATTCAGTGTTTTGGAACAGGTTAAACATAGTGGGGGGGGGGGGGGGGTCATGGACCCAGAGACTTGAAGCCAAAGAGTTATTCTGGCAACTACATTTTAATGTCTTATATAGACCTGGTTTAAGTGGACACTGCTCTGTTTCATGTTTATTGAAATTAAAAGCTTTAGAACGCTAGTATGTTTGATTTTTTTTTAGGGGAGACATACTTGCAATTTTGAAATTTCAAGAATGGTTCCTTTAAACATTTTTATGTATGTTTACCTTTTTATTGTATTTAATGTATGGAACAGGGTGTGTTTTTAATAAAACTTTTATAAAGTTTTAAAATATTATTTAAACAGTTATTTATTATATAATGTGCTATTATAATACAATGCACCTTGGTAATAATGCACTGACAAATATTGGTTGCTTGTCACTTTTAATGATGGAAGGAAAGGTTTCTTAATGACCATGGGATCAATGTTTCTTAAGGATCATGTGACCACCATTTTGGAGGGTTATTTAATTTAAACTACTGACTGTTAGGAAGGTTTATTCTAAAGATGTCCTGTGGGTATACGGGACAAAAGTGCTTATTATAATTTTTTTTATTTTAATATGGTTGAGTGTAAAGTTTTAAACACTGTTTGGATTTATTTTATGGAGTACTAGAACATTGTGCTTGGCCATCAAGCTGCTGACTAGTCATCTTTTGTTATTTTGTTGGTTTGTCCTTGTGAGACTTTTTACCTGGTTTTATGAGAGAGGGAAACCCAGCCCCCAGACTGTGTGTGTTCCCTGTGTGCTCTTTAGGGGAATTGTGCTTGGTGCAGAGAGCTGCATCTGAAAGTACTGTGTGTATCCATTTTTGTCCCAAGTGAATGGCACTTCACCGGTGTCTGTGTAAGGATTGAGTCTCCTTGATTACTGGCCCAGAGCATGGACATCACTCATTGGTGAGCAGTGATGTGGATATTAATTGAACTTCTGTAGCCTGTAAGCAGTTGTCACTGAAGGTATGTATACTGTCAGCAGCCAGAAGTTAAACATACAGAGTTTAATTTTCACAACAGTTTTATTTATTTATTTTTTGCTAGCTTTAGTTTAGTCAGGGAAAGTAGGCAAAGATGTCAGCTGAGGATTATGGCAAGCTGACAAAGTATCAGTTGGCTAAGGTGTGAAGCTAAAGGACTGGTGCATGCCAACCCGACTAATAAGGAAATTATTTCAGCTTTAGTCGCAGATCAGACCAGCAACCAGGAAGACAACCAGTCTGGTGATGGGGATTTGTAGCCTTCAAAAACAGAACAATTCACCTTTTCCTCAGAGGGCTTAAAAGCTGTCTGGCATTAAGAGACTTGAACTAGAGGCCAAATATTTGGAATTTGAATCAGCAGAGAGACTGTGGCGTTTGGATGCGAAGAAAAGGAGAAACAGATGGAATTGGAATCGATGGAGAGACGGAAGTGTTTGGAGGGTGAAGAAAATGAGAAACAGTGCCAACATGAGAGGGAGATGCTGACTCTTCATCAGGGTCATGGGGGTAATGGGAAGGGAATAACCGAACCCCAGAAGTAATAAAGGTAGTAATTTTCTTCCACAGTTTACAGAGGGTGATAATTTTGGTAGTTTTATTCATATATTTGAAAGAGTATGTAAACAGCATAATGTTGCCTAAGGGCTCTGGGTATGGTTCCTGACCCCCTTACTTCATGGTAAAGCTGTAACTGCTGTTTCTAAATTGTCTGATACTGATAGTTTAAAGTATGGTAAGGTAGAACAATGTTTATTGGAATGTTTTAAGTTAACACATGAAGTTTACAGAAAAAAGTGTTGTGAGCATAGACGTAAGGCAGATGAAAGTGCATGTGATTGTTTTGCTGAGTTTTGCACTTATTTTCATAGTTGGGTGGGTGGGTGTACCTGGTGTCAGGTCACCACTTTTGAAAGGCTGGTAGATCTTTTGGTGACTGAACAAGCCCTTAACACTTTGCCTGAGGACATGAGACTCTGGTTGGCAGACTGGGAGTGAAACTCTGCAGATGAGCTAGGGTGGGGAAAAAGGGGGATCTCTACTTAGCAAGCAGGGCATCACTGCACAAGAAGGGGATACCCAGTGCTGCATATAGATATAAGGGAACCCATGGTGGCAGCCTAAACCACCCCAGAGTTTACCAAGAACAGGAGGAGCCACTAGTTTAGTTACATTTATTATGGATTATTTATTTTATTTTACATTTGTTGACTGGGCTAGTCTAACTGGATATATGTCCATTTTCAGTAGAGGCCCGGGGTGAAAAGCTCCAAGCATGAACAGTGACAAAGTTAACAATGTAAAAAGACATGAAAAATCACAGTACAGAGGTAGCATTGGTCAAAAGAAAAATTATAATAATAAAATTATAAACTATAACAGTTTTAGTAAAAATTATACTAAACAATTATACAAAACACAATAGAAGGTATGAGCAAGACTCAGTTAAGAGAGAAAGAACTTATATTTTATCCTCATATTACGAAGAAAAGAGTAGTAACTAGATTTGGAGGCATAGGTTAGAGGAGTAGGGATGGGGGTAAGAGCAGGAAGGGGAAAAAGATATCAGTCTGGGTTAGCACATGGACAAAGCCAATGATTTTTTATATGTTCTTTAAGATGTTTTTTAAATAGAGAAGTAGAAGCAAGGGTTGATAATTCAGAAGGAAGCTGATTCCAGTTTTTACCTGCAGTGTTTGAGAAAAGTGAATCACCGGCTTTGTTAGCTTTAATTGAGGAAACTAGAAGCTTATTAGCAGAGCGTAGTGTTGCTAGATTTTTATATGGTGTAATTAGAGTAGTGAGGATAGGGTTGTTAGGGTGGTATAGGATCTTTTGATTAATAAGTAATTGTTGACAGAGTATATGGTTTTGTAATTCTAGCCATCCAAGTTGTTTGAGGTTAAGGCAGCGGTGAGTTTTAAAGGGGGAGCATGTGATGAATCTAGCTATGCTGTTATAACAGGTGGAGATTTTAGAGAGGTTATTTTTGGATAGGTTAGTATATATATATATATATATATATATATATATATATATATATATATATATAAAACAGAGGCATAGAAAAGGGTGGATATGAGGTGGGTCTGGGCAATAGATTTCCTTGCAGAAGGGGTAAGGAAGGGTTTAATTCTATAGAGGGTACCAAGGTTTTTGTTAACAGACTTTATGGTGGAGTTGATGTGGTCATCATAGCTGAGACGATTATCAATTATTACACCTAGTAGGCGGGTTGTAGTATCTGGGGTTATGTTGGTACCATTGTTAGAGGTTACAGAGAAGAATGGATTAGGTGATTTATGAGTTGGAGTAAAAAGCAGTAGTTTTGTTTTTTTGGGATTTAGGAGGAGGCAGTGTTGCATAAACCAGTTTTCAACATTATGAAAAACAGTTTGGGTGAGGGAGTGGAGAGAGGCTATATTCTTGGCTGTACAGATTAAGGTGGAGTCGTCTGCATATTGAATGCAGGTGGCTTGAGGTATGTTCATGTGTAGATTGTTAGTAAATAAGGAAAAGAGTAGGGGACCTAAGATAGAGCCCTGGGGTACTCCAATATTAACTGGGAGTAGTGAAGACAGATTGTTATGCCCAAGTACTGCTTGCTGTCTATTTTCCAGATAAGACCTAAACCATTGTATAGCGTGAGGATCGAGAGAATGGGCCTTTAGTTTGTCTAGAAGTAAGTTATGGTTAACCATATCAAAGGCTTTTGACAGGTCAATAAATAGTGCTGAGGAAAAAGAGTTATTGTTACGATTTTTATATATAGAGTCGGTAAAGGATAAGAGGGCAGTCAATGTGCTATGGAATGGCCTAAAGCCACGTTGGCAGTTTGCTAATAGGTTATTTTGTAGTAAGTGGTTAAGTAGTAGTTTGTGAATACATTTTTCCATTAACTTAGCTAATGGGGAGAGTAACGCAATAGGACGAAAGTTAGAAAGCTCAATAGAAGGTCCACCTTTATGTAGAGGGATGATGTGGGGTACTTTCCATAAAGCAGGGATTTTGCCTTCTGAGATAGTTCTGGTAATAAGGATAGAGATAGGATAGTCTATGGCTTTTGCGGCAATTTGTAGGTATTCAGATGGGAGAATGTCAGGAGAAGGGGTGCAAGGTTTCAATTTTTGAAGTAGCTTACAGATGAGAGATGTATATACAGGTTGTATTTGAAAGGTAGGCAATGAAGTCATGCAGGTATTTAGTTGGGAAGCAGTGAAGGGTGGTAAATAATTGGCCATGGTTTGAATGGCTTCTGTAAAGTAGTTATTAAAGGCATCAGGGATCTGGTTGGAGTTGTTATGGTTGAAATCGGCTGGGTCTGGAGTAGTAGGGTGACCTGGCTGAAGAAGTTTGTTTATCCCTGACCAAAATTTTTGTGGAGTTTGTTGACTGGTTTGTTGGAGGTGAAGGTAGAAGTCTTTTTTGTTTAAGAATATCCTTCTTGGTGGCATTTCTTAGTTGTTTAAAGTGGAGGTGATCTGATGGACATTTGGTACCTCTCCATTTAGTCCAGATTTTATTTCTGAGGAGTATCTTTTGCCTAGTTTGTTTTGTGAGCCATGGGGCAGATTTGGTTCTTATTCTAGTAGAGCGATAAGGTGTATGGCAGTCAAGGATTTGAAGAAAGTTGGTATTAAAGTAGGTAACAGCCTTATCAAGTTCAAGATGGGTTAGTGGTGACCAGTCACACGCTTGCAATTCGTTTAGGAAGCTGTCTGCATTAAAGAATTTTTTTAAGCGGGAGGTTTTGAGATTGAGTAGTAGGAATATGGACTTTTTGTCTAATAATGTAGGTAAGCATATGGTCGCTGATATCGTCGGGAAGGGTTCCTGGAGTATAAGTTTCAGGGTGGCTATTAATAAGGATTCAGTCCAGAGTAGTTTCCTTACTGCTACGTTTGTGGATTCTAGTAGGAGTTGTTATTAATTGTGAGAATCCAAAGAGGTTTATGTGGTTAGTAGGGTTAGGAGAACTGCAGGTGGACCAGTCGATGTTAAAGTCACCCAGTACAGTGGTCTCCTGGGGTAGTTGGGTAGAGAGGTAACTAAGTAGGTTTTCAAGAGTATTGGTATTATTACCTGGGGGGAGATGCATGCAAATTAGATAGATAGATTTGGAGTTATTGATTTGGAGTTTGGTAGTTAGGATTTCCGATTTGGTGTCTAATGATGGAAGCACATTAAAGGGGGAAATTTGGAGGTTAGATTTATAGAGAATGGCTATACCTCCACCTTTTTTGATTTTACAGTCACATCTAAGGATGTTATAGCCAGGAGGGCTAATTTCCTGGTCTAGAGTAGATGGTTGTAGCCAAGTTTCTGTAAGACATAGAAATGTCAAATGAGTGCACATCAAGGAGTGCATGCAGGTGGGAAATTTTATTGTTAATACTTCTAATGTTAAGGTGAGCTATCAAGAGGGAGTTAGATGGTTTAGTTAATGTAGAAACCGTAGGCACTGTTAAATTGTCAAGGTTATTGGTATAGTCAGTATTGGGGCCAGGGTTTGGATGAATATCACCGTCTAGGAGGGAGTGTTGCTGGGGGTATTGTAGAGATTTAAGGAGTTTATAGAGGTTATTAAAAGTATTTTGTCCATGATCAAGGTTTAGATGTTTTAAATGTAATCAGAGGGGCAACTTAGCATATAAATGTCCATGGAAGCAAGGTGGGGAACAAAAGGTGGGGGAGCCAGAAAGTGCGAATAACAGTATGCCAGTGGTAAGTTGTCTGAAGTCAAAAGGGGTACCAGACTATCACCATAGTTTATATCCTATCTTAGTGGATGGAAAACAGGCCACTGCTAAGAGAGAGACAGCCTCTGACATAACCATTGTGAAGCCTGCAGTGGTTAAAGAGGAGCCGTACTTTTATGGGCAGTCCACTCCAGTCAAAGCTTTAAGAGGGACCCCATTTCAAATGCCCTTGGCCAGGGCTCACCTTGACTGGGAGGGTGGAAAAGGAAGCAAGCAAGTAGGTGTGTTTGAAAATATCCCTGCAGATATCTTGACAGGGAATGATTTTGATAATGCCATTACCTTGTGTGCATGCAGTTACACGCAGTCAGGCTAGGAGACAGGTATGTAGGGCTGGTAGCCTGGGGGAGACCCAGACAGACCCCACACCTGAAGCCAGGGCTGGTGAGATGGCTGTTTCAGGGAGGGAGATACCCTGTAACAGTGAGCCTGAAGATGAGCCACAACTGCTGGTAGGTACTGATGTTCCCTTAGACAGAGTGGCAGCAAGGGCAGAGGTGAGTGGTAGTGCCCAGGCTGACAGTGAGGCACCGCTGTCAGAGGATACCAGGCTTCCTGTGGAAGGGGATCTAGGAAGGGTCAAGGTGGAGTTGAGACAGTCTCAGCTTTCGGACCCTACACTAAGAGGCTTGAGATAGGTAGGGAGGCACTTGATTCTCAAAGAAAAGTGAAGGCTGTATAGTGGAACAAAGGGTTATAGTACATAGAGTGGACCCCTGAGGGAGGGCTAGAGGTTGAGGTAATACAGCAACTGTTGGTACTGCCCAGAGCCTACCATCTGGCACTTCTATCCATAGCTCGTGACATTCCTTTTGCAGGTGATGTGGGCATAAAGTGTACCAAGAGATGTATTATACAGAACTTTTAGTTGGCATAGGATTGCAAGGAATGTAACAGGGTACTGCAGGACCTGTGAGCAGTGCCAAAACGTAGGCAAGGCAGGGGACAAGGTCAAAGCTCATGTGATGCCTTTGCCTGTGATTTAGGAGCTGTTTCGGAGGGTAACTGTGGATATTGTGGGGCTTCTGAGTTCCCCAAGTTCCACAGGGAAGAAATATAGCCTGGTGGTAGTAGATTATGCTACTAGATACCCTGACGCAGTTGCTCTGTCCTACATAGAGGTAGAGAAGGTGCCAAATGCCTTGTTAGAGATTTTCAGCATGGTGGGTTCCACAATGAAAATACTGAGTGACAGAGGTGCCAGTTTCATGTCAGACCTGCTGGTTTGTCTATGGGAGTGCTGTGGGGTGAAGCAACTAAAGACCACCACCCAGGCTAATGGTCTTGTGGAGAGGTTAAACTCTATACTAAAGACCACGCTATGGGCATTTGCAGACCAGTTTAAGAGAGAGTGGGAAAATGTTTGCCCCATCTGCTGTTTGCAGACCGGGAGGTACTCCAGGAATCCACAGGTTTTCACCATTTGAGTTACTGTATGGGCACACGGTGAGGGGGCCTTTAGATTTGATTTGTGATGAGTGAGAGGGTGAGTGTGAATCCCACAAGGAGTCTGTTGTGGCATATGTCCTAAACCTAAGGACAAGGCTTAGGGATTTCATGGGCTTGACCCAGAAGAACCTGGCAGGAGCCCAGCAGCAGAATAAGGTCTGGTATGATAGGAATGCTTGAGCTTGAGAATGTGTTGTGGGACAACAGGTTATGGTGTTCATTCCTGTCAAACATAATAAACTGCAGGCAGCTTAGGGATCCTTCAAAGTGGTAAGGAAGGTCAGTGATGTTAACTTACATGATGTACCTGTTAGGCAGGAGCACAAATTGTACCATGTTAACATGATGAAGCTTTACCATGATAGGGAGGCCCTTGTGCTGAGTATTTGCAGTGAATGGCAGGAGGAGTCTGAGGGGGATCAGATGACTGATCTTCTCAGTGAGACTCGGACTGACACTTCAGTGGAATGGATAGGAATGTCCCACTGCTTATCCCATAGCCAGGTTTGAGAAATCTGAGCAGTGTTACGGGAGTATGGGGATGTGTTCATTGGGAAACCTGGATGCACCCATCTGATGCAGCACCATGTGGTTACAGGACCCCAAAGGCCTATCAAGCAGACCCCTTACAGGGTTCCTGAGCAAGTCAGATAGACTCTGAGGGAGGAGATAAGGAAATGTTGGACCTGGGGGTAATCCAGGAGTCCAGTGCTGGTACCAAAGAAAGATGGGGACACCAGGTTCTGTGTGGACTACAGAAAACTAAATAGTCACACAGAGTCAGATGCTTACCCTCATGCCTAGGACAGGTGAAACCTTAGACCAGCAGGGTGGGGCTAAGTATTTGACCACTGTTCATCTGACCAAGGGCTACTGGCATGTGTCCTTGACTCTCACTGCTAGAGAGAGGACAGACTTTGTGACTCCCTTAGGAGTATACGAGTTGACAAAGATGCCCTTTGGGATAAAGAATACCTGGAAGATCATATCCTAGCAGGAGCAGGCATTTATGCCCTTACTTATCTGGATGATTTTACCGTCTACAACCATTCCTGGCATGAGCACCTTCAGCATATCAAGGAGGTCCTCTGCAGACTGCAAATTGCAGGGTTGACCATTATGCCCAGTAAGTGTCAGGGGGTATGGCAGAGGTCTCCTACCTGGAACATAGAATGGGGAGTGGTAAGATCAAGCCAGAACCTGCCAAAGTGGAATCTCTTCAGGCATAGCTTGCCCCATGTTACCAAAAAGCAGATGAGGGCATTCTTGTGGACAGCGGGGTACTATACAATGTTTGTTCCCAATTATAGTACTGTAACTGTCCCACTTCACAGACCTGATGAGGAAAAACAGGCCAGATAAGGCAGTGTGGTCCCCAGCCTGCGAGGAGGCATTGCAAAAGCTTAAAGGGGCTTTGGGATGACCCCCTGTGTTAGCCAGTCCAGATTACATAAAAAAAATTGTCGTGCAGGTGGATGCTTCGAAGCATAAGATGGGACTGTACTCAGCCAGGTTTCCTCAGAGGGAGAAGAGCACCCAGTGGTATATCTCAGCCATAGACTCCAGCCTAGGGAGGAATGTTATGCAGCAGTAGAAAAAGAATGTCTAGCCATAGTATGGGCACTGCAGAAACTTCAACCCTATCTATATGGAAGGAAATTCACTGTAGTTACTAACCACAATCCCTTAATATGGCTACATTGCGCCAGCCAATAAAATGCCAAGTTGTTAAGTTGGAGCCTAGGGTTACAGGCATATGACATTACAGTGCAGTACCGTAATGTTGTCAATATTGCCAATGCAGATTAACTCTCAAGACAGGGTATGGGTTAATGTGTTCCCAGACAGGCCTATGTTCCTCAAGCCTCGTTTCTCAAGGGTCACTTGAAAAACTAGCTTGAGTTTTCAAAGGGGGAGAGATGTGATGATGTGAGGTATTACCAGCTATGCTAGGAGAAGTAGGGCAGTGGATGTGTAACATATGCCAGCATAGCTAGCTGGAGTTTTGTAAGAGTTATATGTCATTTGTATATCAAACTGATTTGTACAGATGCTTGTGTTGAAAATGTATTTGTAAAGCTGCTTGTGTTAAAAATGTACCAACAGTGGGTCCTGCTGAACAGAAAAGAAAGCCACCTGCATGTAAGACTGTATTGTAACTGTTGAAATGAATATATTGTAACAGAGGATACTGGAACAGAAGAGGTTAATCTCAGTCCAGGTAACTTTGAAAAATAGTTTGAAATTAAATTACCTGGTTTAGGCCATAAAGATTGCATCTTACAGTTCTAATTGCAGCCAGAGATAAAATGTGTGCGAAAACCAGAACTAGGAATCCTACTGTATTGTCCTTAGGAGTGAACTAATTGCTACCCTGGAAGGGTGGAAGTTTTGAAATGGTTTTATAGCTTCCAGATGCTATAACACATCTCAGCACACCTTTGTCTGTGTGTATGGTAACATGTGTACTAAATTCCGTTTCATTTTCTAGTAACGGAGATAGTGTGGGAACCAAATTCAGATGTATGTAATGGCAGTCTGTTTTTGAAACCTGACAAATAAGGAAGACCACTCACCCACTTCATCCTGCCTTACTTTAGTAAGTAACCAGGGAATAGTAATTCTTTATATCAGTCAGGAAAATATAGTGAGATTAAGTACTGTTTTTCTGTATCTGTGTGAATCTATCCATCTGTGTTATTTTTAATATTTCCTGTGATTGAAACTCTGGTGTTTATTGTGAATAGATGTTTAGTATTTTCATGTTCTTTTATTATTTATTATTAAATATATTTAATTTTTTTATTGTGTCTGGTCTTTTACAGAATACTTTAACCTTTGAGAGTACTTATATTTATTTGGTGACACTGTAGCCACTCTGAAAGCCTTGCTGCATTGGTCAAAGACTACCATTTGTATTAGTATTAATTTTACTCAGTATAATTGGGTACCATAGGAGCTTTAGAGCAGCTGGCTTTGGAGTGTTCTGGTGGCAGTACCTACCTTATAGTCTAGGCAGAGAGGGCATAGCTGGTAAATCTGTGCCAACCTTTCCCAGGTGCAGGTGATATGTGTGCGCGCGCGTGTGTGTGTGAAAATCAAATCTAAGAGTGTGTGTGTGTGTGTGTGTGTGTGTGTGTGTGTGTGTGTGTGTGTGTGTGTCAGCTTCTTGGAGCAGGGACACAGAGCACTGGTTTTATAGAGAGGGTGGTGGACTTGACTTGGAACACTTGGTTGAGGACTCAACTCTACAGCTGTACTAGTGGGGAGTCTTATAGGGGGGCCTGGAGACAGAGAGGGAGACACAGCCCCCAGACTGAGTGTGTTTCCTGTGTGCCTTTAAGGGAAATTGTGCTTGGTGCAGAGAGCTGCTTCTGAAAATATTGTGTGCATCCATTTTTTTGTTCTAAGTGAACATCCCTTACCTGTGTCCATGGTGAGGATTGAGACTTCTTGATCACTGTCCCTGACGAGGGGGATTCACAACTTACATACATGCATGCATCTAAATTCTATGATACAAGTCATAATACTTTTTTCGCCACATAAAACATGCTTCATATCCGCTTTGCTGCTACAACAACTATACTGGTTTACAGTCAACAAACACTGAAAACATATATTTGTTTCAGTTAGTAGACGGACAAAAAACTTGCCTTAATGACATGTTTACAATAACTACATTTATATGGTTAAGTACTTTATCTTTTTACACTGTTAACCTTATGATCTTATTTAAACCAAAATATTATATTACCAACAGTTTTATTTCATTTTTGTATGATATTTTTTTTGTTATATTTTTTAGTTCTTGAACACTTCTCAAAACAGACTAATATTTTTCCAAAAACTTCTTAATATCAAAAACATTACTATTACACTTTGAAATAAATGGGGCGGATACATCATGTACAGTATACTTTTCATTATAACTGCACTCTTTGTAGCTTTTTAATAAGACCACCCTTCAATTCAGTAACATTACCATTGCATTTAAAATGTTTATTAAAGTGCTATTCAGATGTCACCTGGCTGTGATTGTCTAAGACAAGTTATTTGCTGTCTAAGTAAAATTCCTGTCTTCATTAATGTTTCTTTGAGTTCTTTGAAAGTGTCCACACATAAAACTTTTTCACGTTTAGGAAGGCAACTGGTAAACAGAAGTAATCTTTTTCTTTTTCTCTCTTTTTCTAAATATTTTAGAGCTCCAGTAATCCATCTGATATATCCAGTTTAGTATTTAAAAGTTATATCTCTTGCTTATTAATATTAAAATCAAAATACACATTTGTACTCCCAAAAGCATTATGCTTTCATCTGTATGAAAAAAAAAATGTCATCTGAAAGTGTTTAAAATGTATGATGTTTAAAAAATATTACTGAAAAATATCTTGTTCCTAGTTTGATGCAGGTAAACATGTTTAGCTTGGAGCAAAGTTGGCCCCAATAGCTGCTCCTTGTTAACTGTTTATAACCATTCCTATCAAATAAAAAGATTTATGCTGTAAAACTAAATGTGGTAATTCCCCCCAAATGTCAGGGTGTGAGTTATCATTTGAGAACTCACACATTACAATGGAGTTAGGCCAGGCTCGGGGAGGATGTCCCCCCTGTTCTTGAAGGAAGTAACAGTCCACAAAAAACACAATAGCTGACAGAAAAAAAAGAGCCATAAAGATGATAAAGTGGACTTTTGAGGATAAGAAAGAAATTATGTATTGTTACTGTTATGAAAGAAGCCCAGAATTTCCAGATAGAAGAAGATGTTCAGAAATACTGAGTGAAAGAGGAAAGAAAAATACTTGCACAAGAAAAATTGTCAAAAGCTTCAATTTCATGTTTGTATTCATTAATACAACAGATCCTTGAAAAATGTTATAGTGACAAAGAAACCTTGGGCAATTTGGAAAAAAAGTGACGGAGGGAGTACATAAATACAAAGAACAAAACCTAGAGATGTTTAAAAGATATAAAAGAGAAACATGGACATGGGACACAAAGAGAGAACTTCTATGGTGCAATATTTATGCAAAGGAGAAAGCCAAACTAATCAGTACAAAAAATAAATAAATAAATAAAATAAAAACAGCTCCAAAAAGAAATATAGGCAAAGGTGCCCAGATTTGGAAAATTTCACAGTACAAAAAATGCTTACAAAGGGGGAATGCAGAGCAGAAGATTAGTAAGTTAAACAAGTAAAAGCTGAAGTCATGGAATTTCTGCGAAGTAAAGGATTTAGTGTAGAAATTCTAACACAGGCTATGAGTCCCCAAAGTAAGGAGAAACGGGTGGAGCGAGAGACAAAAGATGTGATGAAGAAATATGGACAAGAGAAAGAAGAAACAATTTAATATGGTACAATATTTATGCAAAGGAGAAAGCAAAACTAGTCAATACAAAAAGAGCAGCACCAAAGATATTTGAAGAGAAATAGCGGCAGAGGCATCCGGATACAGAAAATTTTACAGTACAAAAAAATAAAAAAAAAGGAGAAAGTAGAAAAGAGGATTAGTAATGGAGAAGTTAAAGAAATGGAAACTGAAGTTATATAAGTATTACCTGCAAAGTGAAAGATTTAGTGTAGAAAATCCAACTCTGGTAATGCCACAACATGATGGAACAGTGAGTCCCCTGATTAAGGAGAAACTGGTGGAATGGGAAGCATCTGATCACTTGCCACATGAAGATACTCTGGAGCCTTCAGCAGGAAACCAGTACAAAAGTTCAGTTGGAGTTGCACAGCAAGGAAAGCAGAAGGAAACAGTGGCAGCTTTGACGCAGTCAGTGTTGTGGAGTGATAAGCCACTGAGTTCCATAGGTAAGAGCAAGAGATGGCACAGGATGCTGCTTGAGAGAATACATCACAGGAAGATGTTCAGGAACTTTCTATAGAATGCCCACATGAAACAGAGAACAAAGAATTCAGCTTACAAGAAAGTGAGCTAAGGGAAGCGTTCCTTGATTTAATATAAATGGATAGACATATTAAGATAGATAAAAGAAACTACAGAAAGTCAATAACACCCAAAATGTTAGAAGTCTGATAAAAGAAATGAACACAGTAATCAAAACTGTTAACAAAAATTCATGTGATGTAACAGAGTTAAATAGTATGTATTATTGTGCAGCTAAGTTAATAACCAATAAAGCCTTACCGCAAAAAGACAGACCAGTAAGGAAAGGAAGGAAAGAAATCAATTGCCATCATATAAGCATCAAATAGAGAAAACTATAAAGAAATTAAGACAAGAAGTGTCACTGTTAGAAAAGTATAGAAGAGGGAACAGATAAACAAACATACTTAGAAATCTGTGATAAAAGCAACATGCAGTATAACAGGCCAGGATCTATTGTACACTTTTGCAAATAATAAACTAAAATATTAGAAGATATGGAGATAAAGGAAAAGAACAGAATAAGCAATTTATTGATGACCCCAAAAAAGTTTTTAGAGAATTGGGAAACAAAGCAAAAAGAATAGAAACACCACCAAAAAAGAACTAGACACATTTTGGAGAAATATCTATGAAGACCCTGTGGAACTTAACAAAGACACTGAATGGATAGAAGCAGTAAAAGAAACAGTAAGAAGTTCAAAAGTAGAAGATATGAAATGGGGTGAAGCAACAGCCAGAGAAACTGAGACATAATTAAGAAAAGCTCCAAACTGGAAAACACCAGGCCCAGGTTCAATATCTAACTTCTGGCTAAAACTATTAACATCTTTACATGAAGATTTAACCTCGAGTAAGAACTACTTATATGCGTATCCTGAACAGACACCAACCTGGTTAACAATTGGAAAAATGATACTCCTCCTTAAGAGTGACCCTGCAAACTGTCCTAAAAACTGTAGACCAATAACTTGGCTTCCAACGGTGTATAAGCTGTGTACTGGAATTGATGCCTACAGAGTTTATAATCATTTCGAAGAAAACTTAATGGAAGTAGAGCCAAAGGATAACAAATTAAAGTCATATGGAACAAAGGATCATTTGTTGTTAAATAGTCATAATGGAGAATTATAAAAAGGGGAAGAATTGAAGTATGGCATGGATAGGTTACAAAAAAGCATTTGACAGCATCCCACATTCACGGATAAAGGGATGCTTACAGATGTACAAGATGCATCTTACACTGATCAGTTACATTGTAGAGATCATGAAGTACTGGCAAAACACTTTGCAGATAAGCCATGCTAAAGGACAAATTATTATCCCAGGGTTGTATTCCAGGATGTCTCTTTGTCACCATTGCTATTTTATCTTGCCCTCAACCCATTAAGCTGTTTACTTAGATTAGGTCATGGTTACAATTTGACTCCCAGAAAACAACAAAGTGTAAAGATTTCTTATCTTCTTTTTGTGGATGATTTAAAGCTGTAGAGTTCATCAGATGAAGAGCTGAAAGCACAACTGCAAGTGGTCACAACCTTCTCCGATGAAGTAAGAATGTTGTTTGGTCTTCATAAATGTGTAAAATCAAATTTAAAGCAGGGAAGTTGCAGCACCAAGAAAATATCATTCTGGGACAGAAATGTGATATAAAGGAACTTGAGAGGAGGGAGTGTATAAATATTTGGGAATTGAAGAAGGGAGTGTATAAATATTTGGGAGTGAAGAAGGATCAACAATAAGGCATGAACAAATGTGAACAAAACTAAGGAATATTTTAGAAGATTAAAATTAATGCTGAAAACAGCCCTGACATTTAGGAACAAAGTTGAAGCTATAAACCATTTTGCTCTTCCTGTTCTAACTTGCAGTTTTGGGGGTGATAGTCTGTCCCCAAAAGGTATTGGATCAGTTGGACAGGAAAACAAGAAAAATGTTTTAGACTTATCAAATGATACACAAAAATCAGTGTATACCAAGATTAAATATTCCTCATTGTGAAGGATGTATGTTCTGTTACATGTATAGATCTGCAAACATGGGATTGCATATATATCTGCTGATCTTATCAGATCCATACATAGTGAAAGTTTTAAAAGATGAGGAGAACATGTCTAAGATGACTTCCCTGCTTAGTTTAGCAGAAGCTTATTGCTGTCAGGCAGGAATGGAAATCAAACCAGATGCAGACAAATATCAGGCAGCAACTGAATCTGCCAAAAAATGAAAAAATATAAGGAGAATTATCAGATGAGATGGCAAGAAATGTGGAAAAGGCATAAATATAGTTGCAAGTACAGAAAACTCTTGAACAACTGCATGTCTATCAGGATCTGACACAGGAATAGTTAAAAAGAGATTAATCTAAGCAAAAAGATGAAATGTTAATATTGGTGGCCAAGGATAGTGGACTACAAGCACATTGTTTTACAAAGTTCATTGAACGTGTGGGAGAAACAGACAAATGCAGGTTTTGTAAAACAGAACTGGAAACAGTTGCACATCTTGTTGCTGGGTGTGATACAATAATGGCAGAGGGCCTGTATACTAAAAGGCTTAGTAATGTGACAAGGCTGTTGCATTGGGTATTGTTGAAACATTACAATATTGAAGTAACAATTGGAAACATGAGTCACAAAGCATTGTAGAGAATGCCGAAGTTTGTATCACATGGGATGATCCATTGCCAACAGTTTAAAAAATTAATGCGAGAAAACCAGTTGTAGTCATCCATGAAAAGAAGACAAAAGTACTGATCAATGAAATAGCTGCACCTAGTGATAATAGTGTCTTACGTACAGAAAGACACACAAAGTCATACAATGCCAAGATCTGCAATCTGAAACAAGGGCAATGTGGAAGGATGCCCAGATATTTCCAATAGTAGTTGGAGCAATGGGTCTCATAAAAAAAAATTTACAGTCATATTTAGATATGCTACCGGTACATGTAAGTATGAATTGCAGAAGGAGTCAATTATGGGCATTTTGTGGGTGCTGCAGAGTACTTTTGGCTATCATCAAAGATTGAAACAAAACAATTTCACAAACTTTAATCATACTTTGACTTAAGAATGGGGTCCATTCCCATCATGGTATTAGAAACCCAAAAGACTTGGAGAAATTAAACAGAGAACAAACATTCTCTTAAGGCATCCAAACCTGCTTGTCTAATACTCACAAAATGTCCGGTATTGCCATCAGCTCTGACTAAAAAATGTCTCCTGATTACTCAGTATTATTAAAGACTCTTAATTGGGTCTATGAACTAGCTATCCACTTTTGTTACCAGGTTGCATGGACGTGGATTTATGCTGCTTACTGCCAAATGGGCAGCAATTGGGAGCGTGGTGGAAAATTCAGTCAGATGATAAGGGTTGCTGGGGGGGGGGGTCTTCTACAGTAATGTACACTGACCCGTGTAGGAGTTTCTTCTATGTGGTAGGGAATGCAATTCCCCCAACACACAGGCACATAGTTTTTTCTAAGTGGCCACTTGCTTGAAATTTTCATTTTCTTTACCCGCTCTGTAAAGTTATGTGGCAGTTGTGTTTAGTGGTAAATACAAGCAGCTTCATGGTGAAGCCTATGGATCCCATTAGGATGTTGCTCATGTTTTGATCTCTTTGTGTAGTTCTTTCCTTTTGTGGTTTGCCTTTCTCCTCATTTTCTCTTGAATTAGTTTATTACGGATGCACAGCTTTCATATGAGGGATTATATGGCTTTGGCCAGCATGTCTGTCCTTAGTGCGTTATTGCTGAGACTCATTATAACATGATAAGAAGTTACCAAACGCAAGCTTGAGCTCCGGAACATTTGCATTGGCAGCACTGCTTCATAATGTCCATTTCAGATGTTAAGGAAATAATTGTCTGCATTTTTAGTAGTATTAGTTGGGGTCACTGGACATCAACCTTCTTTCTAGCTCTCTGTCTCCTTCAGAAGGGTTGTTTCCCCATAAAACTGGAAACTTATCGTAGGTAATAGAAGACTTTTAGTGAAAAAGAATAATTTGTGATGCCAATGAGTTATCCAAGGTACAGGGAGCTACAGTCATTTATTGTAATCTGCTGTCCTGGGAGGTGTTATCTGAAAATAATCCAAAGAATCCACACAAGAATGCTGAGAACAAAACTTTATAGAACGCAAAGCTTTTGGGTATGACCCTTTTTCAATACTGAATACAAACATACAAAAAGCATCTGCTTATATACAAGCCAAAAATCACATGACCGCAGCCAAAGTCATATGACAAATTTAAAAAATTTCAAAAAATTAAAAATTTTTTTTAAAAATATAGAAAATGATGAAACATAACAATAAAACATGTTAATACATAATAAAACATAATACACTACTTATTTCAAATTACGTTGTAGTCTAGCAAGAATAGGTTTAATACTGACAGTGCTGTTAATGCCAGGCGGGCTGTCAGCTCCCAAGCACACTATCCATTGATATTCTTTAGTTTCAAGATAATTATTAATATCACCACACCTATTCAAGGGAACCACTAGATCTATGACCCTAAATCTAAATGTATGCATGTTCCCATTGGACTCAATGTGCTTAAATAAAGCATTATTGGCACACTGTGAAAGGGACACTAATTTTAAGTCCATTTATTTAGAAGGAACTAATAGATCTGAGAATACACGACATAATACTAAAATTAGATTTGTTACATCTTTTAATGCTAGAACGTACTTAATTAAACAAGTCATACAAAAAAATTGGTTGATTCTTATGGCATGTATAAATGTTAAGAAAATTCTAGGAGATAAACCCTATTTCTGTTATAGAAATATGAAGACTTTAAAACAGAAACTATGCTATAAAGATTTTAGTTTTTATTCTTCTCCAACATATGTTAATCCTGGTACTTATAAATGTTTGAACTGTTCCTGCTGTCCTGATATTCTGGGTACATCCAGCCAACAGTTCAGGCATCCGGTAACTAATAAACTGTACTGCTTTAACCTAAAGGCTTTTTGCACCACCACTTCTGTGGTATATATGGCTAATTGCTCAAAATGTCCATCATTTTACATAGGAAAAACTACAAGGAAATTAAAAGACAGAATAGTAGAACATAAATCTGAAATTAGGAGAGCAGTGCCCACAAATGCATTATATAAACATATAGCTGAACTTGGTGCAGATCATACTTTTTCTTTCAGAGTTATTCATATCGTTAAACCTACACCACGAGGAGGTGATATTAATAACTTGCTTGAGTTGAAGGAATATGAATGGATGATAAGGTTAGCAGCAGATCATCCACCAGGTTTAAATGACGTGGTTACCCTAAAACCGGTCCTTAAATATATACAACATACACAACTTAGATGAAATTGTTATGTTTTTTAATGTATTAAGTAACTTTGGAGTTATTTTTTAATAAGTATTTTTAACAATGTATTTATTTTGTGTCATATGACCATTGGGCTGCTGGTCATGTGATGATGACCTAGTATAAATTCAGATTGTTTTGTATTCGTATTTTGTAATGCACTGAAGAAGGGTTTTATGCCTGAAAGCTTTGCTGATTTTATAAAGTGTTTTTTTCCAGTATATTGTGTTTTTCTTGGACTTGTGTCTTTCTGTTACATTTGACCACAATAAACAAGACATGCTGGAGGGATAGATTCCTGTCCCGGAGACTTGTCATACTCTGGAACAAGCTACCCATCTATGTCAAGCAAAGTTCCTCATTAGCACTCTTCAAGAAAAATCTTGAGTGGATGGGAAATAGGAAATACACCCTGGGGATCACTTCTGTGGCTCTGCTCGACAGTGGTACAGGAAAATAACTTTCTTGGGTGGCGTAAGCCAGGGAACCTTGTTGGCTAGGCTTACTTAGGCTGATCCTACCTATGAACCTATAAGAAGGAAATTGCCAAATCAGTCTGTCAGTAAGGGTATATTGGTGTTCCTTTCCATTCAGGTATGAAGACACACATTAGGCACAATTCTGTGCAGTCGATTCAGCTACTCCACACTTGCCACCTTACCACTTTGGAGGTCCCCTTAACCCTGAATGATGATCAGCTGCAGTGATTAACTGCACATCAGAGGTTTTAGGGATCGCTTCCTTACAGGAGAGCATGTTCACCAGGTCAAAGAGTTCCTCAAAATGCTCTTTTCGTCTCACTACAGCTTTTCTCCAGTTTTGCTTAGCACAGCCAGAATGAGGTTGAATCTTTCCTTCGTGAGGCACTAAGCAGTTTGCCAGAATGGCTTTGAAGCCAATTAATTTTTTTCTCCAAGACCTTTCTGAACTCTTACAGTCCTCTCTCTTTCACTTTTGACATTTGTTGTCATTGTAGCCCTCTTGGTGTCCTAGTGCCTGTTAAATGAATCAAAACCCTTTATGAGTACTCCACCTTCTGGTTGATGGCTTTCTTCCTCATTGCTATTCACCAGCATGTCCTAGAACTTACCAGAGTGACAGACACTGACCACTCTCAACTGAGGCCCTGCTTAATCTGTGGTACCAAGCATGGTTATAACGTTATGGGTAGGCCATGACTTGCACAGCAGTCCATTAAGAACATCAGTTTAGTTCAGATCTGGGAGCTTTATCTTCCCAGTCATTCCCCTTGAAAGCATGGAAGTGTCCTAGTAAGACTGCTGACCTGTAGCTTTCCTCTCAAGCACCTTAGTCACCAGGTTTGAGAAGGCTGAATGCTTAGTACTACTGTTTGGTGTTGAAGCACTAATGAGTGTTTGTGATGGATGTTGGACATTTCATTGAAAACAGTTTTGTTGAGTACAGACTTTTGATTTAAAATATCCATTGCTGTATTCTGTGAAAAAAGGCATAACATTTTCAAAATCACTTTTATGCGGGATCAAGGCACACCACCCTGCCCCACATGCTCTAATTTTATCTGCAACCTGTGGGTATACGGATCCATATCGGATCTGAGCCGGCAACATTTTTTCTAGCATCTGCTCTGAGCTCCTCCCCCTACCCATAATACACCACCATCTCCTATCTTCCCCCATAGTAAGCATCGTGATCTCCTTTGCTCTGAGCATCAGGGATAAGTAAGTAGGTTAATTCTATTTGTGTGTGTAAGTGGTAGTTAGTTTTCCCTTCCTCCCCACTTTAGTGTATGCTGTTCGTCAGATTAGCTTAAAAAAAAAAAGTTTTTTATTGCTGATAGTTCTTCTAGGCCCACTTCCCTTCAGCGTGTGCTGTGTTCTCTTTAGGGAGTGGCGATTAGTGTTAGACTATGGCTGAAAGCCGGTTTTCAAAAAATGAACAGTGTGTGGCCATAGGCTCTCACCGGCTGATGGTCACACTTTGTGTGTAATATGTTTGAGAGTGCCCCATTTATCAACACAGTGTTCAATCTGTGCAGGTTTTAACCCGAGGGCCCTCAGGGACAGGAAGGCCAAGTTAGTTGCCAAGGGTCTTCTCCCTGCCTCCATGCTGGATTCTGCCATGGCCTCGGTCTCAGGTACTCCCGCCCAACTACCCACCCAGACAGGGACTCAAACTTCCACTTATTCTGGTGTTGGGGGAGACAAAGACAAAGATAACAAAAAAGAAAAAGCGAGAGAGAGAGAGAAAAAGAAAAGGCCAGAGAAAGGCGCAAGGAGGGTAAAGAGAGGAATAGGGAAATTCCTCGCAAGAGGTCCCCGGACAGGGAATCTTTCCCTACTCCACCATCCAAGACTTTGAGGCCAGCTTCTCTCAGGCTTCACTCACCCTGTTTCTCGCCGGAGCAGTCTTCTGATCCAAGGCCTTCTTCACCCTTACTGCGCAGACCAGCCAGATCCGAGTCGGTCGCCTCTTCGCGATCGACTCGGAGCCTATCAGACTTGGACATGGACAGGATGATGCGGAGATTCATTCAGACCCAAATACAGATAGGAGTCTTTCCAGGCCTCTCTCCCTCTGGAGAGGGGACCTCCATCCCCTTTTTCCACCCCATCTCTGCTTCCCCGATCCGTGCGGCTGCTTTGGGGTTCTTGGATCAGAGACTCTTTGGACCTGGTAGCTCGGCGCCGACGGTTCCACCAACCTCGACTCCGGCTATTACCTTGAGTTCCTCGGATCCGGCCAGTTCGGATCCGAGCGACTCTCAGAGCCTGGGACAGGGAGTCAGACCCGAGGGAATGGATCCATCTTCGACTCCGACCTTTTCGGATCTGAACCTTTCCCTTGGACCTCAGGCTACCCTTGCTTCAGCTCCAGTCCCCACTTTGGGCCCGGGGAGAGCTTCTTCCTTGCTGGGTGCCAAGGAGGTACGCTCTCCTTCGGCGTTCGAAGTGGTGGAAAGGGTTCCCTCCCAGGGATTGAGACCTCAGCCCATCTCCTCGGATTTCACCCAGACTCCACTGGATTTGGCGACAACTCCCTTCATCCTGTCTCAGGGACAGCCCATGCCAGAGGAGCCCCAGGCTATTCCCCTTGAGGAACCCCCCTGCGGTTCATGAGTCCTTTTAAGAGAATCCCACTGAAGAGGGTCCCTGTAAGTGCAAGTGTAAAAGGAGGCACTTGGACTCCCCTGAGTCCCTCACTATGGACACGGATTTAGATGGAGAAGGTTCCCCCAGGTCACCTCCCGAAGATGTCTCCTTCAGAGACATCATGGAGATCCTCCACCAGAGGGGAGGTTGGTCAGCCCCAAAACCTTCTATGGATGAGTCCATGTTCCTGGAGGCCTTTGGCACGTGCCCATCTACTTCCTGGGTGTCCCCGCCAGCGGACCCCTTGGTGGACCTTATCACCACACAGGCATGGAAGGAGCCTGACACCATAGAGCCCATACCAAAACGCCCTGACAAGATTCTTTCCCCTCCCACCGACAGACAACTTTGGTCTAAAGGAGCCCCCGCTGATGCTATGGTGGTCGCAGCAGCCACCAAGAAGGAACTGGCGCAAGAGAGTTCCTCGGTCCACCCTCCGGACAAGGAGTCCAGGTTGGTGGATAGGTTTGATAAGCGCGTTTGTTCGTCAGCAACCTTTTCCATCTATGTGCTGAACTATTTCGCACATGTGATATGGCTGTAGCGAGACCTTGTTTCGGAATTCGCTGAGTCTCCCCCAGAGTCCTTATTGCAGCAGGACAAACAACTGTTCTCTGCAAAAATGTCGACTCTGAAGTCGGTATCAAACACTCCCATGCTTCTCCTTTCCCACGCCATGGAAGGAGCAGCTAGGGTGGCTGGGACAGGTGTAGCCATGAGGCGTCACGCCTGGCTCAAGTTGTGTCAGTTTGCGGACCCTTTTAAGGCGTCATTTACTAATGCTCCCTATGACGGTTCCTCCCTTTTCGGGAAGACAGTACGTGGCACTCTTGTCCAGAGCGAAAAAGACGGGAAGACTTAGTCTGCCATCGGGATACGCTTCTCTAACCCTCAGCGGTCAGTTTCTAGGAATTAAAGAGGGCAAAAGAAGATGTGGTTCTGGAAATCACAGTTTTCCTGGGAGGTTCAGGACAACTCTTCCTCCAGAGGCAGAGGGGGACAGGATCGACGCCGACCCAGCGGTAGAGGGGGTCCCAGGAACTTCGCGTCTAGGGAACCTTTTTCTGACAGGCCCACTCAGCAGCCCTGAGGGGTTGCCCGACTGTCCTACTCTGGAGGCAGTCGGGGGGAGATTATCATTGCACCCAGCGGCATGGGAGTCCATAACTGCAGATCGTTGGGTGCTACCAATAATATCCAGAGGCTACACTATTCCGTTTGTTGCCCCGCCAAGTGCTACAAGACGCCTCCTGGATGTCCCACCCGCTCACAGGGAGTCCACAGCTCTGGAGGTTTCAAAGCTGCTTCACAAACGAGCCATCGAACCAGTCCCCCTCGACCAGTTCGGATTAGGCGTTTATTCCAGGTTCTTTTTAGTGCCAAAAAAAGATGGTGGACCTCAGGCCCATTTTGGACCTGTCAACCTTGAACCTGTCTGTCGCCAAACAAAAGTTCCAGATGGTCACCCTACAGTCCATTCTGCCTTATCTCCGAGAGTGCGACTGGATGTGCTTGTTAGACTGCCAGGATGCTTACTACCATATCAAGGTCCACAGAAGCTCCAGGGGGTTTCTTCGCTTGTCACTTGCAGTTCAGAGCTCTACCCTTTGGCCTCACCACAGTCCCCAGGGTGTTCACCAAGGTAATGGCAGTAGTAGCAGCTCATCTGAGGCTTCAGAGAATTCAGGTATTTCCTTACCTGGACGACTGGCTCTTCGCTGCATCCACCAAGCGTTTTCTGTGACTGGCCAGAGACTACTTTCTCCTCTTGGCAGATCGGCTGACGATTACAGTCACTGTCCACAAATCCCTTTTGCAACCAGTACAAGTTCTAGACTTCGGGCACAGCTAAACACTTCGCAGCTAAACGTTTTCTTAACACCACACAGGATCTCACACCTCAGGTACCACATCGCTCTAATCGTGAACCTCAAATTTCCAAAGGCGAGCGATGTGCTTCGGGCCCTGGGCTCCATGGCTGCTTTGATTTCTATTGTCCCTTGCGCATGCCTCCATAATGCGGGTCCTTCAATGGATTTTAGCTGTCCAGTGGTCTTGGCTAGACCTGCCCATGGATTTTCCGATAAGGATCAGTCACACCTGCAGGACGTCTCTCCTTTGGTGGCTCCTTTCACCGGAGATTGCAGCAGGACGCCCTTTCGTGTCATCTCCAGCCCAAGCAACAGTGACCACGGGTGCCTCCCAACTTGGGAGGGGGGACACTGTTTTGGAAGGACAGTCCAAGGCACGTGGTCCCAGATAGAGACCAAGTTGCACATAAATGTTCTACAGATGAGGGCAGTGCTTTTACCACTGAAAGCCTTCCACACTGTACTTCCTCTGGGTATGATTGCAATTCAGTCAGACAACGTGTCGGTTGTCTGGTATATCAACAAGCAGGGGGGAACCAGATCTTATCCTCTGTGTCACGAGGCCATGAGAGTGGGCAATTTCCACTGGTCGGTTTCTGATTGCAACGCACATCCCGGGATGCTCCAACATTTTAGCGGACAGATTGAGTCGGGCTATTCTGATGCTGTACGAGTGGTCTCTGAAACAGTCAGTAGCAGAGGAGATATTCCTTGAATGGGGACAGCCTTGCTGCGATCTCTTCGCATCTCCTTCCAACGAGAAGTGCAGTGAGTTCTTCGCTCTGATTCCCTCACCAGGGGATGCCCCCAGAGATGCTCTAGTCCATGTTTGGCCCCCCGGGTTACTGTGTGCTTACCCACCATTACCATTCATTCCGAAGTTTCTTCAGAAAGCCTGCCGACTGGGGTGCATAGTGATTCTCATTGCCCCATTCTGGCCTCATCAAGTTTGGTTCCCCTTCCTTTGGTCTCATCTTCTAGCACCTCTGTGGATTCTGGGTCCCTGTCCGGATCTAATCAATCATCCTTCGGGTGCTTACCCTCCCAATCTGGACAGTCTAAAGCTAACAGCTTGGCTGCTCCAGTTCCC
Source organism: Protopterus annectens (assembly GCF_019279795.1). Classification (NCBI taxonomy): domain Eukaryota; kingdom Metazoa; phylum Chordata; order Ceratodontiformes; family Protopteridae; genus Protopterus; species Protopterus annectens. Next base: position 287,148,545 of record NC_056746.1, read on the forward strand.
TTGATGGCCAGGACTCCCGGTCTTTCATCCCCTGTAAAATCTATACTAGTGGCTTTTCTTAAAGATTCCACTAGGAAGGTCTATTGCAGTAAGTGGAGACATTTCTCTGTCTGGGCCTTTCAGAGAAACCTGGATCCTTTTACAGCCCCTGTTCCAGCGGTGTTGGAATTCTTAACTAGTATTTTTCACCAAGGAGCTAGTTCCTCCATGGTGAAAGTACAGTTGGCAGCCATTTCCAATTTTCATGCAGGTGAAAATAAGTTTGCACTCACCTCTTCTAGGCTATGTAAAACCTTTTTAAAAGGCACCTTCCTTTTGCGCCCTCCCATCAAAGATTTGGTTCCTCCTTGGGATCTCACTTTGGTTCTCCAGTCATTAGTATCTCCTCCTTTTGAACCTGCTGCATCATTGGATCTAAAGTTTTTGTCTTGGAAGATAACCTTCCTAGTGGCTATTACGTCGGCTAGGAGGGTCTCTGAGCTGCAGGCTTTCTCTGCCATGCCTCCTTATTTGGTTTTCCATAAGGACAGGGTCTCTCTCCGTAAAAATCCTTTGTTTTTTCCCAAAGTGGCATCTCAATAAAACATAAACCAAATACTTAATCTACCTGTTTTCTTTACAAATTTTCAGATCAAAGGGGAATATAAACTTCATTTGTTAGATGTTCATAGACAACTTTGTTTCTACCTTCATAGAACATAATCCTTCCGTAAGTCCGATCAGTTATTTGTCTCATTTTCCAAACCTTGTTTGGGCAAGGCCATTTCCAAGGTTTCTTTAGCCAGATGGATCACTTTTTGCATTCTACACATTTATGAAGCCAAGGGGCTATCCCCTCTTCTTAAAGCTCACTCTACAAGGTCCATGGTGACTTCCGCTGCTTTTTGGTCTAAGGTTCCTTTGGATGACATTTGCGCAGCAGCAACTTGGGCAAATTCTCATACTTTCATCTCCCATTACAAGTTAGATCTGATTTCCAGAGGGAGAGCATCCTTTGGCTCTGCGGTGCTTAGGAATATCCTTCCATGAGGGCCTCCCAGGATTTGTTGAGTAGCTGGGGACACTGTCCCACAAGTTGCAGATAAATCCAACTACTTCAGTTAAAGAAGTTATGTACTCACCATAACGTTCCATCTGAGTAGTTATACTTCATTTTTCTGCAACCTTCCCACCCTCTGTCCCCCAGACCTTTTCATGTCAATAAACATGTTAGGTTTATTTAGCTGAGTTGCTAATATGTATAGTTGCAGCAAACTCGATCTGAGGGAAGATAGGAGATGGTGGTGTATTATGGGTAGGGGGAGGAGCTTGGAGTAGATGCTAGAAAAAAAGTTGCCGGCTCGGATCCCATATGGATCCGTATACCTATAGGTTGCAGAAAAATGAAGTATAACTACTCAGATGGAATGTTATGGTGAGTACATAACTTCTTTTTATTGACTGCATAGGGAGTAGATTCTTGCATTGGTTCTGCTGATAAGTTATACCCCTTATCTCCGTGTTCTGTACCATGAACAGTTTCAGATAAATGGTTAAAAGGGGTACAAATAATTGCACAATTCATACCCCTTATCTCCGTGTTCTGATAAACATAATAAAGAATGAGCATCTTGAGTATCTTGGAAGTTAAGGAAGTAAACCAGGGTGTTGGTGTAGCAGATGCTTGATGTTGGCATTCATTCTTGGAGATATTGTTGGTTATATGTGAGGGACGATATAAAGGAGCACAACTAGACTTTAGAAATTAAAGGATTGCCTTCCTGAAGAGTATTTCACTCCTTCCTGGCCCCCATCTGCTCCTGATGTGATTAACATAAGCACAGAACTGAGGTCTCTTTAGCTAGCCTGTTGCCTTCTTCATTTGGTCTTAAAACAGTCTCAGATCGTTAAACTGCATGGCCACTTAGATCATAAGTTGATTCAGATGAGCTTGTAATTCTTTTACTTAGATTCATCTGATGATTTTTGTTTATTCTGTTTCTTTAGGGCCTCTTCAAAGGAGCTGGACAGCTGTTGAAACCGAATGCTTTGCTGATCACATATGGGGTAAGTTGAGAATTGATTATAGACCAGTTGTACTTGGTCTAATGTGGGTTCGACTCCTCTCCTCAAGGCACTTAGAGTAACACAGTGTGGTGGATAGAGTTCAGTCTGCTACACTGTCAATTGCATGTCTGTCTGCATCAGTAGCTACTAGCTGTTTTTCATCATGCTTTTTATAACTTTCTACTCTGTCAGACAAAAAACAGTAGTTTTTATGAAACTGATAGCAGCAGCATGTTGCCAAGTCTTTTTTACTGCAAGTAAAACCCAGTTACACAGATGACTGTATGAACAGCAGTGCTATAAAGTCCAGTTTCTTGACTTGTTGAAGTTCAGACGTAGGAATTCGGAGACTCACTTGGCCTCTTTGAAAAACTTTGAAGTAAATCCTTGAACCAGAGCATCCCAGCAGAACTGTGGGTTCCTGCATAGGCTGTTTTGCCTCTGCTAGGAGAACTGTAGTGGCTACAAACCCCCCCCCAGCACTAGATCATGGGGGCCTCTTAGTCTGTGTATATCCCATTCCGTTCCGTGAAAGCTCATTACCATTACTGAAGTACCATTTTCAGTCACAGCTGAAGCGCTGTTGCATGTAGCTGTAGTCAGCCATTTGTTCATTTGTCGCAGAGTTTGCTGAAACGTGAAGGAAGAGTTTTTTTTATTTTGGTCCTCAAATTAAAGTTGAGGGTGCACCAGATTGTGAAATATCCCAGGGTGCCAAAAGAGCTTGCTACAAGTCCACTACAGCCTTTATTTGAAAAAAAAAATACTTTCTCATGCTGTTTCTGAGTTCTATATGTGCTGCTTTGTTTACTGTCATTACTTTAAACGATGGTGCATTATTGACTTCATTGAACCCTTCAAGGTAAGTTTCATACCTGTCAAACCTTCCTTTCCTCTAGGGTACAGATATTAAATTCTTCGTCTGGCACCAAATAGCTTCTGATTCAGGCCAGTCATTATTTTAACAGGCCTCCTTTGGCTAGTTCTGAAGCAGTCTTTGCTTTTGCAGAGATGGTTTCTATAGAACTGCATGCTGTACTTGAACCAGCATTTCATTAGTTGTCTTAACAGAGGCATTATGCAGTTTCTTTCCACTGGAAATATCTTTGTTTATGTACAGTTTAATGTCTCCAACTTTCCTTATGGCTAGTCATCTGGGACAGTTATCTTAAGGAGGTAAAGCAAAAAGCAGAATTTATTGTACAAACTTGAAATTAAGCGTGTTCGTCCCACTGAACAGGGGACTTCATCAGAATACAAATGTACAAAATTATTTTGATTTAAAATACCCCACCACCACAAACTGTTGGTCCATGAGTAGCCAATAAGTATAGAGAAATGTGGTCGTGTGTTACTTATTTTAAAATGCTTCCTTATAAAAACATTTTGTTACATAAACATACCTGTACATAAAAAGTTTTATTTAAAATATTTTTTCAAATATGTTTTCATCAATATTGCATAATGTCATATGATTTTCTTTATAATCTGTTGGCCCTTTCATTAAGTACAGGCATTAAGGAGACTGAATCATTTAAAACCAGTTGGAAGGTCAGAAGCAAGCCTTACTTGCCACTTCAGTTACTTTTTACTAAGTGTGTTTTTCCAGTCTCCCCCTCTGATGTCAACCTGTATTGTATCTAGTATGCCAAAACAAAACTTCCTAAACCCACTATAACAAAGAGAGTGTTTGTATAATGCATTTGTTTCCTTCTTGTTTTGCATGTCATATAAGTGCTCACAGATTCTGGTTTTGAATGCTCTTTCCATCTTACCTACATAAAAACTACCACAGTGGTCACAAACTGCCAAGTAGACTATTCTCTTAGTAGCACAATTCTGTTTCTTAAAATAAATGTCAGTACCTATATGATTAGAGTAATAGAAGTCCAAGTGTTGCTGTAGGGACATTGACTGCAACTGCCACATGGTCTAGTGGCAGTTTTTAAATGAAGTACTTTCCTTAGTTTTCTTGTTTTCTAATAAACGTTTAAGATTTGTACCAATTTTGTTTGTAAAAATGGGTTTGTCCTGTTACTAATTCTTAATATAAGCTCATAGGTAGGCACTAGGCCATTGGCCCCAGGGCCCATACAAGCCCAGCCAAAAAGGCACCCTGGCCTTCGCCACCCAAGAAAACCACTCTCCTGTGCCCCCATCGAGCAAAGCCACAGAAGCGATCCCCGGGGTGAACCTCCCACTTCCAATCCAGTCATCAAGATCCTTCCCGAAGAGTGCCAATGAGGAGCTCTGCCCGACACAGATAGGCAGTCCGCTCCAGAGCATGGGAAGTCTCTAGGACAGGAATCCACCCTTCCAGCATGCCCCGTCCACCATGGCGACAAGTTCCAGATCCCTACAGTGCATAGCCCAGAGGGACCAGGACCCTCGCAAGTGGAGCATGTCCAACAGCCCTGGTCCTGACACAGCCCTACTTGCTAGGCAGAGATCGCCTCTGAGCAGGCGACATGCAAAGCCGGAGCCCCCCCTGAGACTAACCACATAGGGCACCCGCCCGAGGCCAGCAATCCTCCCATTGAGGCACCCCACGGCCTCTCCAGTCACTGTAGACATCCTGCGAGGCACAAACCAAGAGGGGTGCCGTACTCCACAGTGGGTCCAATGAGTGACGAGCAGAGGGGAACAATGACCTCCCTCCCTCTGGATGAGAAACCCCCCGCGATGAGGTGGCCATGCAGAAGGATCTCCCGACCACCGCAGTGATGCAACCATTAAAGGAGAGACCACTGTCCACCCACGCCCCAAGGTCTCCCAGCACACTCTCGGTGCCAAGCAGACCACCACCCATGTGGCAGCCCATGGGTACAGAGCTTCCAACAAAGGGGATGACAACACACTTCATGGCACCGTGCTCCAGGCCATGGGCCTGACACCAAGCATCTGCCCCAGTGAGGCCCCCCCGCAGGATGTCCACATTGCTAGGATCCCCGACCACGGCTCCCAGTCCTCAGCCACCTTCAAACTCTGCCAGCCAAAGACACTCTGCACCAGCCCGCACCCCAGCGAAGCTGACACCAAACAGGAGAGTACCCAGAACTGAACCCCACGCCTCCCCACCCGCCCCTGGTCTGAAGCTGGACCCGGAGTCCGCCACCCTCACAGTGCGGGCCCCATCCGCGAGCCAGCTGGCAATCCATCCCGTGACACAGGGATCCACACCTAGCCTAGTGAGCCCATGTACAATTCCAGAGTGGGGGGCGGTGTCGAAAGCCCTGGCGAGATCCAGATAGGCCGTGCGAACCACCCCACCCTCATCCACGGTGACCGCCACAAAGAAGTCCACCATGCCTAGGAGACATAATCCGCCTTCACAAACCTGAACTGGGTGGAGCCCAGAGACCACCAATGTCCCTGTCCACGAGTTCCATGATGACACTCTCCATGGCCCTGCAGACCAAGCCTGTCAGGCCAATGGGGCGGCATCTCATGGAGCCCACTGTAAACCCCCCCCCCCCCCCGCGGAGCAGGACAACAGTTGCAGTGTACCATCTAGCAGGCAGAAAGCCTGAGGTGAGGCCACAACTGAACATGGTATATTGCCAGGTCCCACGGATGCCGCACTCCTGGTCCTGGAAAGTGTGTTCTCTACCTGTGCAGCCGCGACCACAGGAACCCTGCACTCTTCCGGCACAGAGATGGGCCCTCCAGGGGGCGAGAGGGGGGGCAAAGCCAGCACCGAACCTATCTGCCAGGATGTTGGCAATATCAGTTGGCTCTGTATATCCAGTGCCACTGTGCTGCAACTCAGAGCAGATCCGAGTGTTGCCATCGGGACTCCCGACACAGCCATAGAATGCTCTGTGGTTGTCCCCAGAGTCAGCAGCAACTTTGTTTTTACAACTAGCCCTGGAGAATTCCATGAGGTATCCCAGCCTCCCACTGAGGCCGACCAGGGAGCCCCTCCAGTCACGGGACTCCACTCCTCCTTGCAACAGTTTCCCTCCTCTGCTGGAGAGCCCCTCCATGGCAGAGGACTACCAGACCGGCCTCCCCACCCAGAGGACAGCATCCCGGCTCCGCCAGGGACCTGTGCAGCTGTGCCGTGCAAGTGCTCACAAAGTGCACCCATGTAGGACTCAGCAGCCACACCTCCATTGTCCACCTGCATGGGTGTCATGAAGTTTGCCACTTCTGTCTTAAGAAGTGTGAAGTTGGCTTTGGAGAAGTTTTTTACAGTGGTTTCCCTAATGGGGGGTGGGGGCGGGATGTGGATCTAGGGTGATTAGCTTGTGGTTGGACCTGACCAACAAGGAATTGACCTCTGGTGTGGAACACTGGTCGCCCATGTTGGTAATGACCAGGTCTAGGATATTGCTGCCCCTGGTGGGGGTGTGAATACGTTGATCCAAGGCGTTGGAATTTATGAATCTCAGAAAACGTTGAGCAAAAGAGTTGTTACATGAGTAGTTTTCCCAGTTAATAGTGGGGTAGTTGAAATCGCCCATTATTAGGGTGTTGGGTTGTACCCTAATATTTTCCAGTGTATCAAGAAATGAGGAGTGGAAATCCTGGGGCATGGTGGGGGGTCTGTAGCAAGCTACAATATGGATTGCGGTCTTGCATATATATATATATATATATATATATATATATATATATATATATATATATATATAAATTCCAGTTTTGTGTATACTTGTTGAGATAAGGGACCATGCTGAACAATACAAGCCTTAGTGAAGTAAATGTTACCCAGGGGTCACTTTCTACATTATTGGTTAGGAACCCAACCCCCAATAGGGGATGGTATCTTCTCCCCCACTCTTGGTGTACCTCATTTAAAATGTCATCCAACATTTTTCCAGATATTGCCTTTCCAATAACGTCTCTTTTAATTTGTTGAGCTCCATTCTCACATCTTCGTATTGTGAGGTCATCCGATCTGTCCTAACTCTCTGCTCTTTAACCAAACTTCTCTTTTGCGTTAAAGGGTGGCAAATGGAAAAATGTAGATATGAGTTGCAAAATGTATTTTTCTAATAAATGTTTCATTTAAAACCCCTTTGAAAAGGAGTTGTAGTTGTATCCAAGTAATGTATCTGTTCTGTGTTGTATTTGCAAGTAAATTCTAGAAAGTCTGTGGTATGATTCAAATATTCAGTAAAATGAGAAATATTGTCCGCAGCACCACTCCATAAAATAAAGATGTCATCCAAAAACGTAATGTATAATTTTATGTACTTCCAAAATTCACTGGGGAAAACATGTTTAAGTTCCCAACCTACTAATACTATGTTGGCATAAGTGGGGGCACACGCTGCCCCCATTGCTATTTCATTGATCTGTTGGAAGTATTGGCCATCAAAAAAATATATATTTTCAAGAATCAAGGCCATTAACTCACACACTAGGTTTATTTGATCATGCTCCAAAACTGAGTGGGACCGCGTAAGGTGTCTTCAAAATATTCCAAGCCCTGCTCTTTGGGTATACATGTGAACAGGTCTTTGACATCAATGGTTAAGAATACTAAGTCTCCTGACCATAGTTCATTCTTTAATTGTCCCAAAAATTCCCAAGAATCCTTCACAAGATGACTAGTGATGTGAAGTTGTTCTGTCTCACCTTCATTCTGACCGATAGGTTTGGAGTCAATCCTTGTCTCCGACTTGGTCAACTGCAAAAGCTCGAAGTTTTCAACCAGCTCGAGGCCCACTCCCTATCCCATGATGCACTGGTGCTTCCCCCAGATCTTGTTTGCCGCTGCAACAGATAGGGAGTTCACCAGCTCAGGACAGTGAATACAAGTAATTTTTTTGATCTTCTTTCTTAGCTAGTTGTGGTTTTTTTGGTGTTTATAGTTAGCGTTGTGTAGGATAGTTTATTCTCGGTGCTTTGGCACTTTTTGTCCATTAAACCCTTTTTGCTGTCGTGTGCACGTTTTTCGTATTGGGCCTAGTTCACCTCCTATCCCAGTTCTCTCAGTAAGGCTGATATCTTATTTTGCAAGCTATTCTTTTTGTGTAATACTGCGTTTTCTTTTTCTAGAGAGTTGTTTCTGAAGTATTAATGGTTAGCATATAGTTAAGGGGATTGTTATTCCTTGTGCCAATATGTCTCAGTAGGAAAAATCGAAGTTAGGCTTCAAAAAATGTCCTAAGTGCGGACAGAAGATGTACATCACAGAACAGATGGACATTCAGACTGTCTCTACTGTTTAGGGGAAGTTCACCTACAAGAGGATTGCTCTATTTTTAATTATACTTTATTCAGCTGTTCTTACTGTAACTGTCTTAGTTGGCTCTTCTGCGTGCTCTTATCTGTTCAGTTGCTCTTACTCTGCACTTATTACTGCTTGTTAGTAGCCTCCTAATTTACTGCCTTCTGCACTTGTTTTTAGTCATTTGTTAATTTAATTGAAAAAAATATCCTAAGCTTGTTTCCCGCCTTTCCTGTAACTAGTCTCGTCCAGATACAGATTTGCTGTATCCAGGACTATTTGTAAGCTTCTGAGCCCCCCAGGCCTTTCTGTGTTGGAGGGAAGCCTTCTAGCTTATCAGTGAGAGTGGTAAGCACTAGGTAGCCTATCTACCACAAGAGTGGTTTCTGGCCCAGAAATTGTAGTTTATTGGCCGTTTGGGCAGTTTTTCCATCTCTTTCAACTTTCTGGTTTAAAAGCCTGTGTTTGCGCTTGTTTCCCACCTTTCCTGTAATTAGTCTAGTCCAGATACAGATTTGCTGTATCCAGGACTGTTTGTAAACTTCTGAGCAGTGCCAAAGTCTGATCTTCAATTTTTCCCTTAGATCTGCTAGTTCTCTCCTATCATGCACTTTTACTAGCTTATTAGTCTAGCACTTTACCAGACTTCTTGTACCAATTATTGTAGCACACAAAAGTGCTATCAGCACTAAACGTTCTACAAGGAAAGAGCTCCAGTACTTATTATTAATGCCCACCCCCTCCAGGCATGTCTAAAGGTCAGTTCCCTGTGCTTTCTCCTATTAACCTGGTGAACTTGGGCATTCTGAGGCCTCATGTACACCGAAAACATTCTCTTCTTACCTCCCAACACTCAGACTTGCGAGAGATGCACTTATATATCCAAATTGGAAGACGCGCACTCTCCAGCCAAGACCGGAATAGCTGGTCAAGAGGAGAAGGTCAACACTTGCACCACACCACATGGAACACATCACCCTCCAGAACACACACCAGCACTGCCTTCACATAAAAACACAAACCACGCACCCACTTTCGCAGACACTCAATAAAAATCTACCCAAACAACAGAGACCTCCAAGGCAGAAACGCACTTGACCAACACAACACTAATTATGCGACACAAAACTCTACTAAACAGTGTGCCACTCAACCAAAGCCCCTAAGGCAAAACAGCATGCCCAACACACTAATCATAGGTGACTCGATAGTGAGGCACACTGATGTCCCACTCACTAGGTTGAACAAGGAGAAAGTAACAGTCAGCTGCCTGTCAGGTGCCAGGGTCCGTCACATTATGCATGCACTCAGGTCCCTCAACAACAGGCACAAATATGACTCGGTCATTGTACTTGTGGGTGTGAATAACCTGAGACGTACTTTCCTGGACTACATGAAAAGAGACATGGAGGAGCTCCTGGATTATGTAGCCCAGGCGGGTATGACCCTAGCCCTGAGCAACATCCTACCATAACCAAGAATTATACCACAGTACAAGCAGAAAATGATTGATTTCAACAATTGGATAAGTTTCTGGTGTCACTCTAAGGGGATCCAGTGTCTGTCTGCCTGGGATGACATGATTGACAGACATTGATGCTTTGCCAGAGATGGCCTGCATCTGTCGCCACTGGGCTTCCGGATACTGGCCAAGGGTCTTGCCACCCCTATACTGCCTTTTTTAGGCGGTGTTCCAAAGACCAAATTACTGCCATAACAGCTACAAACAAATGCAATCTGAGGGTCATGCTGCTCAACTCTAGAAGTCTAAATCTCAAAATGCACTCGCTCCAAGCACTCCTTAAAATGGAGAACATCGACATTTGTGCTGTAACAGAGACTTGGTTCAAGGCAGCAGAAAGCACCCCTACACTACCAGGCTATAACTCTTTCCACACCTTTTGGCCCCAGAACTTGGACCAAAGCTCCAAAGGTGGTGGTGTTTCCATATTCATAAAGGATGCGCCCACCTCCAGACTGGTAGTCCAACATAACGCATCAGAGATACTTCAGGTGCAGTTAACACTGGGAAAGACAGCGATTCAGGTCATAGCCTGCTATAGGTCCCCATGCCCCAAGACTCACACTCCACGTTCCTAAGCACCCTGGAGAATATTAAGGTCCAACCTAACACTCTCGTACTAGGCAGCTTCAACTACCCCTCCATTAACTGAGAAAACTACTCGTACCAATACACTTGCCCAACGTTTCTTGGAGTTCATTAATTATAATGCCCTGGACCAGCTCGTTTTTACCCCTGCTAGAGGTAGCAACATCTTTGACTTGGCCATTACTAACATGGATGACCATTGTTCTACACCAGTAGTCAGCTCCTCCCTGGTTAGATCCAACTGCAAACTAATCACCTTGGAAATCCATATCCCTTCCCCCTGCAAAGTTAACCACCATTAAAAACTTCTCCAAAGCTAACTTTGGGTTCCTAAAAACAGAGGTGGCTAACTTCACGGCACCCATGCAAATGGAGAATAGTTGCATGACTACCGAATTGCACACCAATGCACTGTACGAACATATACACAAATGCATGGATCTCGCCATACCCAATAGTACCAAGACACTCTCCTCCAAAAAAGGAAGCCAATCTGGTGGTCCCCTGCCATAAACAAACTCTACAACAGGAGGAGGAAACTGATACAGAATAAAGTGAAGTCCCAAGACTGGAAAAACTCCCTTATCAGTCTCAACAAAAAGTTGAGATCCCTCATCAAATCCTCTAAAGCTAGCTATGAAAACAAAATTGCAGCAGACAGTAAAGATAACCACAAGGCCTTCTATAGTTATGCAAAGAATCTCCATGGCAATACCCAGATTTGCTCTGAGCTACTGCACAGTGGTACCACCTATACCGAGCCAACAGATATTGTCAGTATACTGCCCGACAGATTCAGCGCCAACTTTACCCTCCCCCCCAAAGGACCAATCTCAACACCAGTAGATTGCCAGGCACCCAGTATTACTGCTGCACAGGTTAAAATAGTACTGTCCAAGGCCAAGAATACAGCTTCAATTTGAACTGACAATATCCCTGGCTGTGTTCTACATGAACTACAGAGTGAACTGGCACGTCACCAGTGTGCCCTGTTCAATCGCAGCCTCACCTCAGGTTTTGTCCCTACCGAATGGCACAACTGCTACAGTCATCCCTCTCCACAAAGGAGGAGTGACTACAGGCCCTGGGAACTATCGCCCCATTAGCCTGATGAGTCTGATATTCAAAGCTGTGGAACACATCATCATGGACCTAATAAAGAAGGATATAGGGAATCCCCAAACTCTGGATCCCACACAGTTTGGTTTTGTGAAGGGTAGATCATGCCTGCTCAACTTGGTCGAGTTCTTTGAGGCAGTCACCAGAGCTGTGGATGAAGGCAAGGTGGTTCATGCAGCCTACCTTGATCTGGCCAAGGCCTTTGATATCATTCCCCACTCAGGAATCATAGAAAAACTCACTAAGCTAGGCATCAACCCCTATATCACTAGGTGGGTTGCAAATTGGCTCACAGATAGAACCCACAGTGTGAAAGCAGATGACTTCAAGTCAGACTGCTGACTAGTCATGAGTGGAGTCCCACAGGGTTCGGTCCTGGGACCTCTCCTGTTTGGTATCTACATCTGTGAAGTCCAGGCCAAAACGAAGGGACTCTGGATGATAAAGTTCACAGACGATTGCAAGTTGAGAGCTATTACTAACTCCCCAAGTGATGTTGACATCCTACAGAATGGCCTCACTGAGACCAACAACTGGTGTCAGAACCACAGCCTTAAGCTCAACGGCAAAAAATGTGTCGTTATCCCCTATGGGAAAACCCGATTCCCATGAATTACCACATTGATGGTAGTCCACTGAACGCAGAAGGCGTTATAAGAGATCTGGGAACACAGGTTGTTAGCAACCTCTCTTTTGATCACCACAGTGCCACTGTGGTCAGAAAGTCCGTCTATGTGGCACATCTCATTTGCAGTCAGGAAGAAAGAGGTCATTGTCTCCCTCTACTCTTCCCTCATTAGGCCAATAATCGAGTACAAAGCCCCATTTGGCATGTACCTCACTAGGCACCTGCAACAACTGGAGAGGCCGCAAAATTACCTCTCAAAGAGGATCCTAGGCCTTAAACACTTGCCCTAAATGGACAGACTCAAAAAAACTCCAACTATTCTCTGTCTCATATCAACTGCTTAGGGGCGATCTCTGCTTGACTTACAAAGCCATGTCTGACCCAGCTCCGTTAGAAATGCTACATCTAAAGAAATCCCAGTTCCTCCGCACCACATGCTCCAAAGACCTCAACCTCATTACCACAATCAACAGAATGTACTGGAGAGACAGGTTCGTAACCCAGACACTGCCAATGTTGTGGAATAGACTTCCCATACATGTCAAGCAGAGCATCTCGCTGTCTCTCTTCAAGAGAAATCTTGATGAGTGGATGAGAAATAGAAAATTCACTCCGGGATAACTGCAGTGGCTCTACTCGACAGAGGCAGTGGGAACTAAAGCCGGGTGGCACGATGCCAGGGTAATCCTATGGCTAAGCTTGTAAAGGCCCCAGGGCCATTAGCCTAGTACACACCTATGAACTTATTTTTCATTCGTTTAGCAGCAGAGTGCTTCACAAAAGAAAGAGCAAATTGATAGCAAGGGAACTGTTGAAATCTCCGTTCCAAGAATCTTTAGACAAAGGCAGTTCAGATGACAAAACCTCTAAACCTTCTTCAAAAGCGTCTTCTGGATAGGAGACAAAGAAAACTGCTTTGACTCCAACAAGAGTTTCTGAGAAGACATCTACCTCAGCTCCACAGGTCTGTGAGCCGTCAGTTATCATTGTGGGTAGGAGCCGGTATCTCCGACTCTTAAGTCTCCCATATTGCAATCCATAGCTTCTTCTGTGGCCTCTTCTCGGTCCTCAATATTATCTGACACAGACATGGATTGTGTGGTGCAGAGGCTTCTGCAGACACCGGCATTGGCCAAACTCTTAGGCGCCAACCACTGCAGCTTCGGAACCGTCCATTCCCACCCGTACTACTATTGTTCCTCCTCCGATCCGACTTGAGGCTTTGGAGCCGGAGTGTTCGGAGCTGATGATACTGGAACCATCGGAACCGATGACTGTTCCTGGATTGTCGGTTTCGTCGACTGTGACTTGCTCGGTGCCGATTTGGAGTCTGGGAGCTGACACTCACCGGTCGGGTCCAGGGAGGATAGTCGAACTGACCTTTTGTTTCCAACTTTGCCTCTCGGGGCTTTGGCTTGGATGAGTTCAGCATCTACCTCTGGCTTTGGAGCCCACCGCTTTGGTATGGATGGAATCATCGGCTGCTTCAGATCTGGTGGTTCCCTCCCATTGAAGCCGGGGGGCATTCGACACCATGAGGAGAGTATTGTCCCCTCATGAAACCACATCATCAGGTCCGGCAACCTCCTCCCCGAACGCGTCAGTATCTACTTCTGCTCCACAGATCCCAAAGAAGCATAGAGACCCAGAGCCTCAGGAAGCCCCATTGGGTGAATCCTGTTCTTCTGTGACCTCACCAGAAGCTCCCACTGATGAGGTTCCTAGGAAGAGAACTTGCAAGAGAAAGCATCTGGACTCCCCACAGGAATCTGTCGTCTCAGATACTGCCTTGGATGAGTCAGAAGGGTCCCCATGGTCCCCCTCTGAGGATATCTCCTTTGGGGATATCTTGGAAATTCTTAAACAGAGGGGTGGCTGGAAGTCCATCAACCCTACTGATGATGAGTCAGTCTACCTGAAGGCTTTCGGGTCTCAGCCCTCTGCCACTTGGGTGTCTCCGCCTTTCGATGAGCTGATAGACCTAGTCTTTCGTAAGGCGTGGGAGTCCCCGGATACCATGGAACCTATTCCTCGGAGGCCTAACAAATTTATAACCTCCTCCCAGGACAAGGCTTTTCTCACCAAAGAAGTACCAGTTGATGCCATGTTGGTGGCTGCAGCCACCAAGAAGGAGTTATCAGAGACTTCTACGTCTGTCCATCCTCCTAATAAGGATTCCAGGATCATGGACAGATACAGCAAGAGCATGTTTAGTTCAGCGACCTTTGCCCTTCGATCACTAAACTATCTCACACATTATACTAGGTTACAAAGAGATCTCCTACAAGAGCTGGAATATGCTCTACAGGGTGCAGTACCTGCAGGGGTCTCAGATAAATTAACTTCCCAGCTTCTTACCCTCAATTCCCTATTGAACTCTTCCATACCTGATGGAACGAGCAGGGCAGCAGGTACAGGAATTGCTCTTAGGACACATTCCTGGATGTGCTTATGTTCCTTTGCGGAGCCTTTTAAGTCATCCTTTACCAGCACTCCCTTTGTTGGCTCATCCCTGTTTGAACCCAAAGTGAAGGAAACACCAGGTCTGAGCAAGATGGAAAAACTCTGTCTGCCGACGGAGTCCATTTTTCCATCCCTAGCAGACCTTACCCCTAAGGTCAGAGGGAAGGGAAGATGTAGTTCCATAAGTCTCGAGGAGCTTTCCAGGACACACATGGTGAAACCACCTCTAGAGGCAGAGGAGGGGGTAATAATGGAAGACGCCATCCACTCGGTACCGGGGGCCCACAGAATCAGGGCAACAGAGACCAGTTCTTTGGGAAGCCCTATCAGTGCTCCTGAAAGGAGGCACACCTGTCCATCTCTGGAGGCAGTCGGGGAACGCTTGTCTTTGTACCCAGATGCCTGGCTAAAATAACAAAAGACAGCTGGGCACAAAGCACCATATCCAGAGGATACTCCATTCCCTTTGCCACCCCCCCTTCAAGAAAAATCCTGGACATTCCACCCAATCACAGGGAACAAGCAACCATAGAGATTCACAGGTTGCTGGATAAAAAAGTCATCCAACCAGTCCCAGCAGACCAGAGAGGATCTGGAACTTACTCAAGGTTCTTTTTAGTTCCAAAGAAAACAGGGGACTGGAGACCCATCTTGGATCTCAACAGACTGAACAAGTCGGTGAAAAAGACAAAGTTCCAGATGGTCACACTACGGTTGATACTTCCCTTCTTAGGGAAAGACAACTGGATGTGCTCGATAGACCTCCAGGATGCATACTATCATATAAAAATGGACAGACCATCCAGGGTTCATCTGCACTTTCGGCTTCGAGACAGTCACTATCAGTTTTGGACTCTGCCCTTTGGTCTCATTACAGCCCCCCGAGTGTTCAACAAATGCATGGCAGTAGTCATGGCTCACCTGAGATGTCAAGGATTCCGAGTGTTTCCGTATCTAGATGATTGGCTCCTCACCGCCACCACCAGGCATCATCTCATCCAAGTAAGGGACACCACTGTTAAACTATGCAACCATTTGGGGATTACCATACATTTCGGAAAGTCTGCCTTATCACTTACCGTTTTTTTGTAGGAGCAGACTTAGAAACCACCACTATGACTTTAAAACTTCAGTCAGAAAAAGTATTTTGTCTTCAACAGCAGGTTCAAACTCTTCTCTTATGCCAAAATGCACCAGCATCTATGGTTCTCAAACTCTTAGGTACATGGCAGCAGCAATCGTTGCAATGCCACTGGGACGCATGCACATGCACATTCTGCAGTGGCTCCTGCTCACACAATGGACTTTTCAAGATCTACCAATGTCTCATCAAATTATGATAACAAACACCTGCAAGAAGGATTTTCAATGGTGGCTAATGTCACACCTGGTGACCATAGGCCGTCCCTTTGTACCACCACCAGTTGCCACAGTGACCATGGATGCTTCCCTGATGGGGGAGCATTATCAGTAAGATTGTATAGTGCATTTTGTCCAGTTTACAAAAACTGTCATGTTACCATCAATTTTTAACTGATGTAACTGCATAGCATCATAATTGTCTAAAAATTGCTGCTGATAATTTATAATCTGAAGGTATTAATCTTCTTGCTATTCATCACTGATGGGTTCGGTTCTGAGCCCTTGGAACCGTGTCAGCCTTATACCAAGCTTGCGTGCACCAAAAGTTCTCGAGCTAAGCTGCTACCCACATTGCCCTTTGCTCAGTTACCTCAGATCTCGTTTGCCGCGCAGCCATATAGCAGCGTTTCACCGAGCTGTCCAGCTAAGTGATTTTTTTCTGATACTTTTACAAGTTTTGTAAATGTTTTTTCCCCGTTTATAGTCTGTTCTTGATATCTATATTGTTTCAGCTCTACCCACAGGTATCTCTTTCGTACCATTGTTGATATTTTCTAACTTTATACCCTTGTGGTATCTTGTTACCATTGTTGGTATTTCCTCTCTTTCTTCTTCATTTCCTCCACTTTCCTCACTCTTTCCCTTTTGCGTGAGAGTGTGTTCTGGGATGTCTGAAAAGAAGGGAACTACGGGGTTTAAACACTGCTCTTCTTACAGTGGTAAACTGCTGAATAGTGACCTCCATGAAGAGTGTGTGTACTGTTTGGGGGTTCCGCATTTGTCGTCGAAACCCCCGTGTGATATTTGTGCTAACTTCAGTCAGCGGACGCTGAATGAATGTCGTAACAAAGTGATTTTGAAGGGCCTACTTGCTTCGTCTTTTTTGGAGGCTATTTCTGCGATGGAGGTCTCATACCCTCCTTCTGTGGACAAGAAACATCCTTGCTCGGACCCCTCTTCACCGGCCAGTGACAGTGGTAAAAGTCATAAACACAAGGCCCTTAAGTCCTCCTCAGAGCACCGTTCTGCCTCCTTGGTTCCGACTATTACATTGGCTCTGAGCTCGGCTCCAGCTAAGCTTTCCCAGGTCGCCTTGTCAGCGCCTACCCTGGCACTGACGACTACGGTGCTGTCTACTGCTTCGGTTCCGATCAGCTTATCCGTTTCTGTCTTGGCACCAACATCGCCCATTTCTGCTCCGATATCGGTTCCGACAACTACCTCAGAACCCACGGACCCGATATCCGTTGACTGTAGACCCGTTTGCCGGACAAGCCTGCAGCCCCTTTTTGCACCGGCCTAATTCCTCCTCAGGGGCATCGGTGAGATCCACCAGGAGCCTTTCCGAATTGGATGTGGTGCACCTTTTTGACCAGCTGCTGACCGCCAGGGGAATTTCAAATCCGCCTAGACCCTAGCCCACTCCAGGCTTTGGGTCTGTTACTCCAGCAACCCCTACTTACTCTCCTCCCTTGGATCCCTCGGTTCCAAGGCTCATTTATCCAACTTTTTCTAGAGGACCCCCTTCCTCAGTGCCGACAACAACACTGTTGAGGCCCTGACACCCCTTTGGGTGTTGGTTTTATCGGAACCCACCCTTCCTCAATCTCATCCTTGGGGGGGGGGGTG
Organism: Protopterus annectens; assembly: GCF_019279795.1. Taxonomy (NCBI): domain Eukaryota; kingdom Metazoa; phylum Chordata; order Ceratodontiformes; family Protopteridae; genus Protopterus; species Protopterus annectens. The sequence goes on from NC_056746.1 coordinate 287,166,083, forward strand.
GAACCTCCGGTTCCTGTCTCTGTTCCGACGGGATTGTCAGTCCCGACTTCGGATTCGAGGGTGACTACCGCTCCGAGTCTGCTTGAGGCTCCGTCCCCTGAGGCGGACCGTCTGGAACGGAGTGTGACCCCCGTTCCGATTTTGTCTTCTTTGGTTCTGGGCTCCCGCTCCTCTTCGGGCAGGCCCGCTTTCCTGGTGATGGAGAGGGTGCTTGCTTCTTAGCAATCCTCCTCCGTTGGTTATTCCCCCAGTTCCTTCTGAGCCGCAGCTGTCAAAGGCCACCCCCACAGGACTCCAAAAGCACAAGGCCCAGGAAGCCCCTACCCAGGGTATTTCCCTTTCTAAGTCTTCTTCAGATGCTCCCACTGAAGAACCCCCTCGGAAACGGGTGTATAAGAGGGAACACGTGGACTCCCCAGAGGAGTCCCTCATGGAAGATATGGACTATGATGATGGGGAAGGGTCCCCACGGTCACCCCCTGATGATGTCTCCTTCAGAGACATCATGGAAATCTTAAAACGGAGGGGTGACTGGAAGTCCTCCAACCCTTCCTCGGAGGAATCTGTATTCCTGCAGGCCTTTTGCTCTCGGCTCTCTACTTTTTGGGTGACCTCCCCCCGCCGATGAGTTGGTTAAACTCGTCGTGCAACGGGCTTAGAAGAGCCCTGACTCCATTGAGGCCATCCCCAGGAGGTCACACAAGATACTCTCCCCTCCAGAGGATCTACCCCATTGGTCTAGAGGTTTGCCAGTGGACGCTATGGTGGTGGCGGCAGCAGCAGCCACAAAAAAAGACCTTGCAGAAGAGAGTCCTGCTGTTCACCCGCCCATTAGAGAGTCCCAGGCAGTGGACAGGTTAGGGAAGCGAGTTTTTGTGTCAGTGACCTTTGCAGTTAGGGTCTCTGGCACATTTTATGAGGCTCCAGAGAGATCTTATCTCCGAACTCTCTGGAACCCTTGCGGGCCAAGTATCTGATGGAGCATGAGATAAAGTTGCTTCCCAACTTGCCACCCTAGAATCAATATCTAATTCATCCATGAGGGTGCTGTAACATGCAACCGATGGAGCAGCTAGAGCTGCGGGTGCAGGCGTAGTCATGAGACGCCATGCCTGGATGCACATTTGTGACCTCGCGGACTCCTTCAAGTCTTCCTTTCTAAATGCCCCTATCGAGCCATCAGCTCTGTTCGATGCTAAGGTTAAGATTACATTAACCAGGTGTGAGAAAGACTGGAAGACCTTGTCTGCCATTGGCTTACACTTTTCCAAACCTCAGCGTTCCTTTTCCAGGAATCAGAGGAGTGGGAAGATGTGGCACAAGAAATCTCAAGGTCCTTTCTGAGACGTATGTGGTGAGGACTCCTCCAGAGGCAGAGGGGGTTCCAGTAATGGAAGACGTCCCTTTCGGGAAAGAGGGAGTCCCTGGAACCAGGGCTCCAGAGATTCCTTCTCAGGTAGACTGTGTCAGCGCTCCTGAGGCGCTGCCCGATTGCTTTTCTCTGAAAGCAGTTGGGGTGTGTTTTTCTCTGCACCAAGCTGCCTGGCTCTCCATTACAAACGATCAGTGGGTGCAGAGAATCATTACCAGAGGCTACCATATTCCCCTAATAGCTTATCCAAGACCTCCAAAATCCCTTCCCGATGTTCCACCAAGTCAAAGGGAGGAGGCAGCTTCCGAAATACGAAAGCCATGTCAAAAACGAGCCATCCAACAGGTCCCCCCAGATCAATGTGGGTCAGGGTTCTACTCGAGATTCTTTTTGGTGCCAAAGAAAACGGGACTGGTGGCCCATTCTTGATCTTAGCCAACTAAACAAATCGGGAGTTCAGAACAAATTCTGCATGGTCACGATTCAAATCCTCCTCCCCTTTCTGCAGGAGGGTATGAGGATGTGCTCATTAGATTTCCGGGATGTGTCTTACCATATCAAGATGGACAAGCGCTCCAGGAGCCTCCTTCGCTTCCAGTTGGGAGCCAATCACTACCAATTCAGAGCCCTGCCTTTCGGTCTCTTGACAGCCCCCAGAGTGTTGACGAAATATCTTGCAGTGGTAACAGCTCATCTGAGACTTCAGGGATTCCAGGTGTTTCCGTACATAGAAGATTGGCTCCTCTCAGCCCCCACCAGGCGTCTTCTGGTCAGGGCCTTCCGCTACACCCTGGTTCTAGCGGAGTCACTAGGTATCACCATACATTGGGAGAAATCCAACTTTCAACCCTCACAACAACTGGAATTCATAGGGGCAATATTCAACACCCAGTCAAGCCTGATCTCCCTTCCTCTCCACAGGCTTCAGAGACTAAGGGCACAATTTCAAGTGATACTCTGTTGAAGAAAGGTGTCTGCAAGGGAAGCCCTCCAAGCCTTGGGATCTATGGCTGCAACTATCCCTATAATTCCCTTAGCCAGACTACACATGAGATTACTACAATGGCTCCTTCAGGCCCAGTGTATACCCAATCTTCAACCCCTGAGCTCACAGATTCTCATCACCAACACTTGCAAACTAGATCTCCTCGGGTGGATGAGTACGAATGAAAATCTTTGGTGTCTCCCCTTGAGGTCTCCCCAGCCCAGCGCCACGGTGACCATGGATGCTTCCCTGATGGGGTGGGGTGGGGGGCCACTTCCAGCGAAAGTCAGTCCAATGCACGTGGTCCAATGTAGAGGTCAACTTGCATATCAATGTCCTAGAGTTAAGAGCGGTGCTATTGGCATTGCAAGCTTTTCATCTGCTCCTTCTGTCCAGAACAATTGCAGTCCAGTCGGACATGTCCGTGGTCTGGTGCATAAACAGGGAGGTACCAAATCTTACCCCCTATGTCGTGAAGCCATGAGAATCTGGCAGTGTGCGATAGCTTCCAACCGCTTTCTGATTGCAGCGCATATCCCGGGGAGCTCTAACATGATTGCGGACAGGCTGAGCAGATGCATTCTTCATCCTCACAAGTGGTCTCTCAATCAGAGTGTGGTGGTGGAAATTTTTAGCAGTTGGGGCCAGCCATGCTGCAACCTTTTCACCTCTCTCAAACACAAAATGCAGCAGCTACCTTGCCCTCTTTCCCCCCTCTCAGGGAGTCACCCACCGAGAGACACTTTGATCCACGATTGGCCCACAGGTCTCCTTTATGCTTGTCCTCCGATTCCTCTAATTCCCCTTGTTCTAAGGAAAGCTATTCGGTTGAGAAGCAAAGCGATCCTCATTGCCCCATTCTGGCCTCATCAAGTGTGGTTTCCCTTCCTTCGACCTCATCTGTTACAGCCTCCTTGGATCCTAGACACTCATCAGGACGTCATATCTCACCCACAAGGGCTGACTTCCCCGAATCTGTCCACTCTCAAGCTGATAGCTTGGTTTCTCCACTTCCGTTAGTTGCCAGGCAGGAAACTCTCTCTTCACCTGTCCGTGATATTATCTTGACCTTTCATAAACCATCAACCAGGAAACTTTACAGGGACAAATGGAAAAGATTCTCTATGTGGTCATGTAATCAGGAGCTAGACCCATTCTCAGCCTCCGTAGTCACTATTCTTCATTATTTGGCTGAACTGTTTGACAATGGGGCCTCAGCTTCCACCATTCGAGTCCATCTAGCAGCTGTTTCCAACTTCCATAATGGGTTTGATGGAGTGCCACTTATTTCCTCTCACCTTTGCAAAACCTTCCTCAAGGGTATTTTCCACTGCAGGCCTCCCATCAGACAGCCGGTGGAGGCATGGAATCTGTCCTGGGTTCTGCAGTCTCTTTCTCTGCCCCTTTTCAGCCGGCTGCGACATGTGATCTAAAATTCCTGTCATGGAAATCCTTATTTCTGGTGGCTATAACTTCAGCCAGAAGAATTTCTGAGTTACAAGCATTATGTCCCTGTGTGTCCCTGGAGGAGTGGTTCCAACCCAGAAGTTAGTAGTTTATTGGCCATTTTGGGCTAATTTCTATCTCTTTCATTTCCCTACTATAAAAACCGTGTTTGCACAGTTTTGCGCACTGGGCAGTGCCAGTGAGCTACCATTAAATTATTCCCGGCTCCACTAAGTCTCCTCTTCAGTTTTTCCTTGAAACTAGTCTAACTCTCAACCTAAGCACTCAGATAGCATCTTACAGCCCAGCACTTGCTCAGACCTAATAGCAAGCACTAATGTACCCTGACACTGATTGCCCAGCAGGGCAAGTCTCTTTATTCACCCCTCACCAACCAAACGACTAAGCAGCTCACCCTACTATTCAGGCATGACCAAAGGGCAACTTCAGGTGCACTCTCCAGTCCAGCTGGTGAATCTGGGTGTCCTGAGGCAATGTTACAACTGCCTCATGTACACAGACAACCCTCTCCTCCTACCACAAAACACTAACATATGCGAGAGATGCAATTATACAGCCAAACTGGAAGCTAAACTGACTCCACCCAAGACTGGAACAGACAGTCAAGTGGAGAAGGTTAACACTTGCACCACACCTCCAATCACACACAGACCCACTAAAACAGCATTGGCAAAAAATACATATAAATACACAAAATCATACTCGGAGGCTCTAAATAAAAACCTGCAAAAGCATCAGAGACCTCCAAAGCAAACACCCAAACAACCTGCACTTCCCATCACATACAAGTCAATACATAAAACACAAAATCAGTGTGCCGCACAATCACAGCCCTTATGGCGAAATAACATACCTAACACACTAGTAATAGGTGACTCTATAGTCAGGCACACTGACGTCCCACTCACTAGGCTGGACAAGCAGAAGGTTACTGTTAGCTGCCTGTCGGGAGCCAGAATCCGCCACATAACACAAGCACTCAGGTCACTCCAGAACAAGTACAAATATGACTCTGTCATTGTTCATGTTGGTGTGAATGACCTGAGATGTACCTCCCTGGACTACATGAAAAGAGACATGGAAGAGCTCTCTGATCATACAGCCCAGGCTGGTATGACCCTGACCCTGAGTAGCATCCTGCCCTTACCAAGAATGATACCTCAGTATAAAGAAAAATGATCAATTTCAACAATTGGCTAAGCTTCTGGTGTCATTCAAAGGGGATCCAGTGTCTGTCAGCCTGGGACGACATGCTCGACAAGCTGCGTTCGTTCACAAGAGACAGCTTGTACCTGTCACCCCTAGGCTTTTGAATACTGACCAAGGCTCTTGCTGCCCCCATAGTGCCTTTTTTAGGCAAGGCTCAAAAGTCAAACCCACCTCCGTAAACAGCAAAATTAACAAAAAACGAAGGGTTATGCTACTCAATGACAGGAGTTTAAATCTCAAAATGCACGAGTTCGAAGCACTCCTCAGTATGGAGAACGTCGACATCTGTGCAGTAACTTAAACCTGGTTCAAGGCTCCAGAGAGCACCCCAGCACTACCGGGCTACAACTCATACCACACGTTTCGGCCACAGAACATGGACTGAAACACAAAAGGAGGGGGTGTATCCATATTCGTTAAGGATACCTACACCTCCAGGTTAATGGCGCAGCATGATACCTCTGAGATCATCTATGTGCAACTAACATCGGGCAAATCTGCAATGCAAATTGTGGCCTGCTACAGATCCCCCTCCATGACCCAGGACCACCACTCCACCTTTCTGGAGACACTGGAAAACATGAAGGTCCTACCGAACACCCTGATATTGGGCAATTTCAATTACCCTACCATTCACTGGGAAAACTACTCGAGTACAAATTCCCAGGCCCAGCGCTTCCTGGAATTCATCAACTCAAACGCCCTGGATCAGCTGGTAAACTACCTACCAGAGGTGAAAACATATTGGACCTGGTCATCACCAACATGGGCGACAGGTTTTCCACACCGGAGGTCAACCCGTCACTGGTTAGATCAGACTGTAAACTAATCACTCTGGATGTCCACACCCCACCACCACCCCTCCCAACTAAGGAAACCACAGTAAAAAAACTTTTCTAAAGCAAACTTCACCTTACTTAAGACAGAGGTGGTAAGTTTCACAGCCCCCACACTAAAGGGTAACGCTGCCCAAGATGCAGAAACAGTTACAAATGCACTCTATAAGCACCTACAAGGATGCATGGATCGTGCCATCCCCAGCAAAACCAAGACTCACTCCTCTAAGAGAAGGAAACCAGTTTGGTGGATCCCTGCAATAAACAGGCTATACAATAGGAGGAGGAAACTAATTCAGAAAAAAAGCAAATCCCAAGAAGGAAAGACATCCCTGATCAGTATCAGTAAGAAACTAAGGTCCCTCATGAAATCATCCAAGGCTAACTTTGAATGAAAAATAGCCAAGTATTCAAAAGATAACCACAAAGCCTTCTTTAGCTATGTTAAGAATCTAAGCGGCAACTCGCAGATATGCACTGAACCAGTGCAAAATAGCACAAAATACACTGAACCTACTGATATTGCAAACATCCTGGCAGATAGATTCAGTGCAAACTTCACCCCCCTCTCACCTCTAAAAGGGCCCACAACAATACTGGAAAAGTGTAGTGTCCCAAAAATCACAGACGCACAGGTGAAAACAGCCCTTTCAAAAGCCAAAAACACAGCGTCAATGGGATCAGATGGTGTCCCAGGCTCCGTCTTGCACGAACTACAGAATGAACTAACCCCCCCACCTAAACATGCTGTTCAACCTCAGCCTCTCCACAGGCTACATGCCCATAGAATGGCGCACAACAATGGTTATTCCTCTCCACAAAGGAGGGGCCACAACTGACCCTGGTAACTATCGTCCCATAAGCCTGATTAGCCTGGTCTGCAAGGCTATGGAGCACATCATCATGGAACTCATTAACAAAGACATTGGGAACCTCCAAACACTTGACTCGACCCAGTTTGACTTTGTTACGGGCAGATCATGCTTACTAAACCTGGTTGACATCTTCAAGACAGTTACCAAGGCCATAGATGAGGGAAAGGTGGTTTACCTTGACCTTGCCAAGGCTTTCGACACCATTTCCCACTCGGGTATTACAGAAAAACTCACCAGCCTGAACATAAACCCTACGTCATGAGATGGGTTGCCAACTGGCTTACAGACAGAACTCACACGGTAAGAATAGCGGGCTCCAGGTCTGACTCTAAACTGGTCGCAAGTGGTGTCCCGCAAGACTCAGTCCTGGGACCTCTACTGTTCAGCATAAACTTCTCAGAAATACAGGCAAACACAGGAGGACTATGGGTCTGCAAACTGGGAGCCATAATTGACTCTCCGGCTGACATGGACATCCTCCAAAAGGGCCTTACTGAGACGGACACCTGGTTTCAAAGTCATGGCCTCAAGCTAAATGCCAAAAAATGCATAGTCATCCCATTTGGGAAAAACAAAACACCCAGGAATTACCACATAGGTGGCAGCCCCCTTAATATAGAAGAGGTAATAAGAGATCTGGGGACCCAGGTAGGCAGTAATCTCTCCTTTGACAATCATATTGCCAAAGTAGTTAGGAAATACTTCTATGTGGCCCATCTAATTACTAAAGGGTTTGCATTTAGAAATAAAGAGGTTATAGTGCCCCTCTACTTGTCACTCATTGGACCCATTATAGAGTACAGTGCCCCATTTGGGATGTACCTCACAAGACACTTCCAACAGCTGGAAAGACCATGAAAGTACCTCACCAAGAGGATTGCTGGCCTCAAACATATGTCCTATGCAGCCCGACTGAAAAAAAACTCCTGCTGTACTTAGTGGCATATCCCTTATTCAGACGTGATCTCTGCCTGACTTACAAAGCCATGTCCAGCTCAGAACTGATGGACATGCTCCACCTAAAGAAATCCAAGTCACTGTGAGCCACGCTCTCTAGTGAGCTAAATCTCACCACAACAATAAATAGAACATGCTGGAGGGAAAGATTCCTGTCACAGGGACTCCCCATGGTTTGGAACAAAATTCCAAATTACATCAGGCAGAACCCCTCACTAACACTCTTCAGTTGAAACCTTGACGAGTGGATGGGTAACAGAAAATACACCCCTGGAATCACTTCATTGGCTCTGCTTGACAGAGGATCAGTTAATTAATCAGTGGAGTGGCGAAAGCCAACACACTCTGGCTAGGCTTATAAATGCCCTAGGCAGATAACCTAGTACCTACCTATGAAGCTATATATCAAGAGCCCTTATCTGATCTTTCATAAGGACAGAGTATCACTTCGTACTAACCCATCCTTTCTCCCCAAAGTGGTTTCTGACTTTTCGATTAACCAGTCCATTGAGCTCCCTGTGTTCTTCCCAAATTACTCTAACAAGGGAGAATACTGCCTACATTCCTTGGATGTTCATAGACAGTTGCTTTCTATCTGGACAGAACTCAGTCCTTTTGCAAGTCGGACCAGCTTTTCATTTCCTTTGCGGGTCCTAGAATGGGAGGAGTAGTATCGAAAGTTACTTTGTCTAAATGGCTCTGGGATTGCATTGCCTTCATATATTCACTTACGGAGGGATTTAAGCCTGGCCAAATCAAAGGTCACTCAAGTAGGGCTATTGCAGCATCTGTTGCCTTCCACTCTAGGGCCTCCATGGATGACATTTGTGCAGCAGCCATTTGGGCTAAGCCCCACACTTTTATCAAGCATTACAAATTGATTCTGATCTCCAGGGGAAGAATGGCCTTTGGTTCAATAGTTCTCAGGGATGTTCTTCCATAAGGGCCACCCAGGTTCTTCAGGTAGCTGGGGACTCTGTCCCATCAGTGATGAATAGGAAGAAGATTAACAACTTCAGATAAAGAAGTTATGTCTTACCATAACGTTCTGAGTTGTTGATCTTCTTCCAGTCATCACACCCTCCCACTGACGCCCTTCTAGGGTTCCTGGCGGATCTTCTGGGTCTTTGTGGTGTATTAGGATTTCTGCGCAGAGATGGCCTCTCATTTATTTCTTCTTCTAGATGTTGTATGCAAACTCGATCTGAGGTAACTGATCAAAGGGTATTGTGGGTAGCAGCTTAGCTCGAGAGTTTTTGGTGCACGCAAGCTTGGTATAAGGCCAACTCAGTTCCGAGGGCTCGGAACCAAACCCATCAGTGATGACTGGAAGAAGATCAACAACTCAGTTGGAACGTTTTGGTAAGACATAACTTTTTTTTTTATGCAGATGTGCCTTCCATATCTCTGGATTCCAAGATGCTTGTAAATGTACAGTCTGTGAGATATCTTCCCCCACTGTTTTTAAATGATTAGTTTAATATTAGCTGCATTAATAACTCCAGTGCCTGTGCCTAGGCCTCTTAGCAGAGTATTACACTAAGCTATTTTATTTTGCATAATATTGTTTTGGACTTCCTCTTACAAGAGTACATTTTTTTAACTCTTTCTGCAGTCCAAACTTAGTTTGGATCTGCAGCAAATCATGCTGCAAATTCTGAGCTGAAAATATCTGTGTGGCATGTACTGCAGTGGTTTTATCTGGTACACCAGAAGGGTGTTCTATAGGATACAATTGCATTCCTTCCCTGGCTGCCTTTTTTGCCATCTGATCTGCATAGTTATTTAACTGAAAAATCCCATTTCTAGCTTTTTGATAAGCTTTTACCTTTAAATACTGTAATAACCCACAAGGGACTGACTATGAACTAAATTTTAAATACTCTGTAACACAGAAGCATGCTTGAGTGGTTTGCCCATATTATCAACAAACCCTGTCCTTGCCCATGTAGACATATGAAGCCACAGAGAATTAAATACGTATGCACTGTCTGAAAAAAAAAATCTTCATATTTTATGAAGTTAGATAAGTAATATGTATTTCCTGCCTTTATTATAACTTGCTTGACACTAAATAATGCCAACTATTTTGCAAACACTGCTGACTGACAACATCAGTTTATTTAATTGAGTCTCATTTACCAAAGCCTGTATGGCATAATGTGGTGCCTGTACTGTAATGTCTTTGGAAAAAGCTGTTACGTTTTTAGTATTTAGTAAATGGCCAAAAGTTGCTCAACGTGTCATTTTTTTACTGAAGAATGTAAAGTCTTTTTCATTTTAGCATCAGAGTCGTGAGACCACTCCTGTAAAAGCACAACAGAGAGTGTATTGGGTCCAGCTGATGCCTGTAACACAAAGGTACGTGTTAAACTTGGAGCTACTAGCTCTGTAGCCTTGGCCAATGCTGCCTTTAAATCACAAAAAGCTGTATTTTTTTTAGTCCTCACTCTTGAAAGAGTAATTCTTTCTGGCTATAAAGCATGTCATTACATGAATTGTACCTTTTCACCTTTAACCTTAAACCCTGCCTCCTGCAGAGTTTGAAGGACCTGTATTACTTTCGCTAAATGCTGTTCTTTTGTTTTAGACACAGTTAGTGTAAAATTGAAAGCATACTCTTCTCCCTGTAGTATACATCATTTTATTGCAGTATTGTTTATTTGCTTTATGCTGTGAGACTACCTGGAATGTGAGACTTTGTTCTTACACATTTGCTTTACTACTAGTTATTTGTACCCTCCCTTTTTGTAAAGGGACCTGCATAATTTCTTTTAACTGCATACCATAGCCCATGTACTGACTGTACTTGTAGTATTTACTTGCAAACAGATTATTAATGACATGTGTGCACAAGTATGACATCTTATTGGAATTACCAAACAGGAGTTTTGTTAGAAAAACGTAATATACTTGCAACTTGATACTAGAATGCAGTTGTAATAGACAACTTGCTTAACTGTGCATAATATTGCTTTTGAGTACTTTTTTGCTGGAGTCTGTGCTATTTTTTATGGTATCATACGATTACAAAATATTGTAAGAAACGAGAGATATTGACTTAACTAACACATGTTTAAAACGGATATATTTACATGATTTACATTTGCTATAATTTGCCCTTTGCTGCACTTTAGATGAAAAGAAAATACATGCATGTCAGTCTTTGTGACGTCATTTGTTTACTGCATTTAACTACTCTCATTTGATTTTAGAACTGTTTTGTTATTTAAGTGACTTGCTGTAACAGAAGGAAAGTTTGTGCTGTGTACGCTTAACCATTTTCGAATTGTAGAATAGTACGTCGGAAATTATTTTTTATCAGTGTAGTTAACTGCTGTTGCTTTAACTCTACTAGCCAGATTATGTTTCTCAGTATTTTGTTCTGCTGACTTTAAAGGTCTTATGCACTTCTGAAAAAGTGTTTACATATATTGTCTGAACTTTCTGAACTCACTCTATGTCTTAGAAGTTTATTAAATCTGTTTGTCAGCTTACCATGAACCTCGTCTCTGTTCTTATCTGTTTTGTAATGTGCAGTGGTTTTATGCCACTTTTGTTGTATATAAGCAATAAAACTTTAGAAGCAACGCTCAAGTGTATAACAACCCAAGCTTCAAATGTAATCATGTTATTAAAAATACCCTTCTGTTCATCCCACTTTGGGAGAGTTTTTAACATTAGCTAAATGTGCTGCTCTGGCAGCCTCAGATTTCTGTGTCTCTAATTGAGCTTGTAATGTGTTAGTCTCCTCCCTTGCAACAATTACGTCATGCTGTGTGTCAGCCAGTTACCTGTCATACGTTTCTTGCAAATGGACAGTTAACCCTTTTTTATACAAATAGTTTTACTGCCTTGTTCAATAACAGTTTGTGTATTAATTCTAGTCTGTGAGACTTTCAAAAACCGAGAAAATTCTTTTTTACATTTAGCAGTGTCAGCATGCATTTTACCAGACGCCTTTTATTTATCACAATAAATCTGAAAGTGACCCATGAGGTCAAGATCTTGCTATTTGCTAGTTTTAGCAATCCAATCTTTAAACTCCTGCAAATCAGACTAAGTACAAACTTTGACATCCACATTACCCTCTAATAAATCTTTTGCGACAGGATATATAGAAACAGGAACCATTGTCTGTGCTTCAAGCATTACTTTATCCTGGTTGTGTTCCAGGTTTTGTACAGTACGTACAATAAGTTTATGACAGGACATGCAAAAAGCAACATTTAAATAAAACATTTCTTTACATTTCGTGACACTTCTATCTTTACGTAGTAAAAACTTGCAGGTGCTAACATTCTGATTACACTATGTATTTAAATAATTCCATACATCTGCATATGATTTAGATACATCAACAGTAAAATACTTAGTGCACTTATTGGCATTTTCATGAATTGCATTCTTTGTTAAAATAAAAACAGAAGAAAATATTTACCACAAATGTTCAGGACAAGGAGGCCAGTCTTGACACGAAGATCAGTTGTGGGAGAATTTTCTGCTGTCAGTCACTAGATGCTTGGTGATATCAGGTCCGACAGTATGAACCACACCTCATATTTCACCAACTGTCTTGAAGAAAAATTACTGTACTGCGCCGCAGTGTTTGTCCTCCAGTCAGTGGACAAAGATTTAGGAAAGAAGAGTCGACTCAAAAGAAGAACTGTGCAAGAATATCGCACTGTGAGAGGCACCTCTACAAGTCACCACCCCCGTTGTTTTGACTGGTCTGGTCTCGCCACTGTAAAATTTATGTTACTACACTAAAAGGTAGCCTGCACCATTACTCAATGAAAACAATGAGCCGGTTCATCTGATACACATTCTTTACTGCATATGAAGTAGACATCTAGTATAACAATGAAAGATATAAAAAAGCCGTACTTCAACTTACAGCATCAGATCTGTAAGAACCAAAGTCTCTCATACAGAAGAAGTCCCAATCTTTATAGTGTCTTTTTTGCCTGCCTCAACAGTTTAGAGAATAATAAGTCTTTCCTTTGAAGCTGGTTTGCTAACAGTTTGTTTTCCATGTCTCAAACATTCTGTTCCTGAAGAATAACTCCTCAGCATTGCTCTTATCTTGCACGTCCTGTTGACGAAACAGAGCTGCGTACAATTCATCTTGACCTGCTTGTAGATAGAGAATTTTACAACTGCATAGTTTATGAAAGATGAAATATTTTACTTCTGACTTCTAATAAGAATGAATGCCAAGCTATATGCTTTTGCCAAGAGTTTAAACTAAGTGCACTCTGTACTACACTGAAAAAGCAGAATATTTATTTTACATTTTCAGAAAAATCCACTGAAAGCCATTTAACTTGTTCGTTACTGAAAACAGAATATTTCAACTCTCACCTCTCACAATCAGGGAAAAACAGCCCAAGGCACATGGAAGGCACAGAAGGCTCATCTGGATCTCAACGTCCTGGAGACGAGAGTGGTACTTCTAGCATTGCAGTCCTTTCAAGACTCTCTTCCTCTAGGGACTATTGCGATACAAACAGCTTCCCCAAGGGACACACTCATACACAATTGGCTCCCCTGGTCTCTTTTCCACCCTTTTCACCAATACCCACATTTTTACAGAAAGCCAGTGCTCTGGGAAGAACTATCATTCTAATAAGCCCCTTACTGGCCTCGTCAGATTTGGTTCCCCTTCCAGCAGCCTCACCTATTGGAGGAACCTTGGATCCTGGACCCAGTTCCGGACCTTCTGATTCATTCATCGGGGGCTCTTTATCCTGCTGTTCAGTCCCTCAGATTAACAGCATGGTTGCTGCACTTACCAGGATAGCCAGGTTTCAGAATCTCTCAGCCACAGCTCAGCATATCTTAACATCTTCCCATAAATCATCTACCAGGAAGTTATATCTCAGTAAATGAGAGGTTCTCAATATGGGCATCTCAGAATATTGACCCTTATCTGGCTTCGATTTCATCCATTTTGGAGTTCTTGACTAAACTTTTGAATGAGGGGGCCTCATTCAAAATTCACTGGAGAAAACATGTTTAAGTTCCCAACCTAATAATACTATGTTGGCATAAGTGGGGGCACATGCTGCACCCATTGCTATTCCATTGCTCTGTTGGAAGTATTGGCCATCAAAAAAAAAAAAAAAGAAAATTATTTTCAAGAATCTAGGCCATTAACTCACACACTAGGTTTATTTGATCATGCTCCAAAACTGAGTGGGACCGCGTAAGGTGTCTTCAAAATATTCCAAGCCCTGCTCTTTGGGTATACATGTGAACAGGTCTTTAGCATCAATGGTTAAGAATACTAAGTCTCCTAACCATAGTTCATTCTTAAAATTGTCCCAAAAATTCCCAAGAATCCTTCACAAGATTACTAGTGTTTTAAACTACATGTTTAACCTTGTTATCCACTAGCAAAACCATTGGGTGTGTTTTGCAACCCTGGGCCACCACTGTGGGCCTAAAAGGTGGTTTCTTAACATTCTTGTGTATCTTGGGAGTACCAATAATTGCAGAGACAATGGGATACACATTTTTAAGAAATCCAAATGCATCTAAACTGATAAGCTGATCCAAAACATATTCTTTTGTATTCATACTTTAGAGTATGGCACTTTTTTCAGTTTCTGAGACTTGAAAATCTCTTACTTTTTGGAGCATTATTTTCTGTTTCTGAGACCTCAAACATTTTTGAAGTTATCTCCTGTACAAAACATTCAGGGTTTTAATAAAAGCAATCCACTGAAATATTATTAAATTATTATAAAGCATTTCTCCTTACTTTTGCTGATGCACTAACTAACATATATAATAACTCTGTTGTAGACCCCTATGGTTGACTACTTTTAGCTTTTGTAAGAATATTTCAGGGTAGTCCAGGGGAGACTGTGCAGACAACAGGCCCAAGAAAATGCTGTCCTGCATATGCCGGGATGGCACAGGCCATCTGATGACAGCGAATCACGTCACCTGTTGGTCCCTGATGTTGCGCTCTGCATTAATTCGTACCTCATTTTCCTTCAGAATGGGACTACAATACTCTCTCAGTTAACTATCCATGAAAAGGAAGACTTTTACAGTTAACGGTTGGATTATCCCTTGGGCATAGATACAGACATGGATAGCAGCAGTCCTTATCCTTAGGTGCCTCAATCTATTTAGAAAAATGATAAGGTTAATGGGAGCATGTGTGAAAGGGGAATCTAAGGAGTTTCTTCTGCTAAGGGAAATTTTTGTAAGTTTTTTACATCAGAAGAACATCAGCCTTTGATTGGTGTATCTTCATCTGAATGAGTCTGTGAATAGCTTGCTGGTACACATTCTGCTGCGGAAAGGCTGATAGGATTCCTTCCATACAGGCCTTCTTTAAGCAGGAATGTAAGGGCTGGTACAATAACTGCTTCCCTTTTGTCTGTCACTAGAAAAGACTGCTGCTGTTACAAAGCTTCCTTCTGACAGTTAATATGTGGCAGTCAGGATTGTGAAGATGGTGTGCAACTCTTCTCATCTAAGCTAGCTGTTAGCCTTTTTATACACAAGGTGTAGTAAGAGGTAGGGGAAATAGATTACTGCTACATGTTGGCACCGCAGATTGCCTTACAACTGGGTTGTAGTGCAGACAGAATAGCTTCCCACAAAATGGTGAGCCACTGTTACAGTAGCTCTCAACCTTCCATCTCCAGAATGTGGAACAAGTATGCAAAGTGTTCTATACTTCAACTAGGAAGTTAACATGATGTTAAAATGTGTTGCTTTGTACTTACAAAACAATAATTTTGATGAGTACAATTCAGTATTATTTACCATAGATAATTTAAAATAATTCTTAACACTGAACGTGTGACATACCCAGTTTTGTGAGTTTATTTGTAATACCCAAATGGGGAATTGTGTCAGGTGTCTTGGCCAGGTGAAGATAGGTTCATAGGTTCATAGGTTGGTACTAGGCTATCAGCCCTAGGGCCTATACAAGCCTAGCCATAACAATTCCCTGTCTATTTCTTCCCACATTATTTACTTTCCTGGACCCCCTGTCTAGCAGGGTGACTGACGTGATCCCTGGGGTGAATTTCCTTTCTCCCATCCAATCGTCAAGGTTCCTCTTGAAGAGGTCCAAAGAGGCACTCTGCTTGACATGTATGGGCAATCTATTCCAGAGTCTGGGGAGTCTCTGGGTCAGGAACCTGTCCCTCCAGCATGTTTTGTTTATTGTGATGACAAGGTTTAGATCCCTGGAGCGTGTAGCTCTGAGGGATTGGGATTTCTTTAAGTGTAGCATGTCCAACAGCTCTGGGTTTGACATGGCCTTGTATGTTAAGCAGAGATCGCCTCTGAGTAGACGATATGCGACAGAGTATAGCTGGAGTTTTTTAAGGCGGTCAGCGTAGGGCATCTGCTTTAGGCCTGTGATTCTTTTAGTGAGGTATTTCTGAGGCCTTTCCAGTTGTTGCAGATGTCTTGAGAGGTACATACCAAATGGGGCGTTGTATTCTATAATGGGTCTAATGAGGGATGAGTACAGTGGGACAATGACCTCCTTTTTTCTGGATGAAAAGCCCTTCGTGATGAGGTGTGCCACATAGAAGGATTTCCTGACTGTTGTGGCAATGTGGTTATCAAAGGTGAGACCACTGTCCACCTGTGTCCCTAAGTCTCTTATCACACTTTCTGTGTTTAGTGTACTGCCACCTATATGGTAATTCATGGATACATGTTTTTTCCCAAAGGGGTAACAGTACATTTCTTGGCATTGAGCTTGAGCCCATGGCTCTGGCACCAAGCATCTGTTTCTGTAAGGCCCTTTTGTAGAGTATCCACATCATTTGGGGATTCAGTAATGGCTCCCAGTTTGCAGTCATCTGCAAACTTTGTTAGCCAGAGCCCTTAGTGTTGACCTGTACTTCAGAGAAGTAGATGCCAAACAAGAGCAGCCCCAGGACTGAACCCTGAGGTACTCCACTTGTCACTTGTCTGGAGCTGGATTTGGAGTCGGCTACTTTTACAGTGTGGGTTCTATCAGTAAGCTGTTTAGCAACCCATTGGGTGACATGGGGATTAATGCCCAACTTGGTAAGTTTATCTATGATTCCAGAGTGGGGGATGGTGTCAAAGGCCTTGGCAAGGTCTAAATAGGCTGTGCGGACTACCTTACCCTTGTCCATGGCTCTGGAGACTGATTCAAAGAAGTCAATCAGGTTCAGGAGACAAGATCGGCCCTTCACAAACCCAAACTGGGTGGGGTCCAGTGTTTGAAGGTTGCCAGTGTCTTTGTTTATAAGTTCCATGATAATACGCTCCATGGCCTTGCAGATAAGGCTTGTCAGACTGATGGGACGGTAGTTTCTGGGATCCAAGGTGGATCCCCCCTTGTGGATTGGGATAACTGTAGCTCTGTGCCACTTAGTGGGTACGAAACCTGAGGTGAGGCTGTGATTAAACATGACACTTAGGTGAGGTGCCAGTTCATATTGTAGTTCATGTAGTACACAGCCCGGGATGTCATCTGGTCCCATGGATGCTGTATTCTTGGCTTTAGAGAGTGCGTTTTGTACCTGTGTGGCCGTTATTACTGGAATTTGGCAATCTTCCGGTATTGAGATGGGCCATTTAGGGGGTGAGAGGGGGGTGAAGTTGACACTGGATCGATCTGCCAGGATATTGGCAATATCCTTCGGATCAGTATATTTAATGCCATTCTGTTTTAGTTCAGAGCAGATCTGAGCATTGCCATTTAGATTCTTGACATAGTTATAGAATGCTTTGTGGTTGTCTTTGGAATCTTTGGCAATTTTATTTTCGTAACTAGCTTTGGAGGATTTTATGAGGCATCTCAGTTTCTTACTGAGGCTAGTAAGGGAGTTTTTTGCATCCTGGGATTTTCCTCTTTATTGCAAAAGTTTCTTCCTTTTGTTGTAAAGTTTGTTTATGGCAGGGGACCACCAGATAGGCTTCCTTTTTTTGGATGAGAGCATTTTGGTTCTATTTGGGATGGCACGATTCATGCATGAGTGGATGTGCTCGTACAGTGCCTTAGTGTAGGATTCAGCAGTTGAACTTTCAGTTCCCGTCTGCATGGGTGTCATGAAGTTTGTCACTTCTGACTTGAGTAGCATGAAGTTGGCTTTGGAGAAGTTTTTTATGGTGGTTTCTTTACTGGGGGTGGGGTGGGATGTGGATGTTAAGGGTGATTAGCTTATGGTCAGACCTGACTAACGAGGGGGTGACCATAGGTATGGAGCATTGATTTCCCATGTTGGTAATGACCAGGTCTAGGATATTGGAGCCCCTGGTGAGACTATGGATTAGTTGATCCAGGGCGTTAGAATTTATGAATTCCAAGAACCGTTGTGCAAAGGTGTTGGGACATGAGTAGTTTTCCCAGTTAATGGCAGGTTAGTTAAAATCACCCAGTATTAGAGTGTTTGGTTCTATCTTAATATTTTCCAGTATGTTTAGGTGGTCTGGTATGTACTGTTTTACCCTCATCCGTGGCCTTAGTGACGTTCCCAAAGAAGTCCATCAGATTCAGTAGGTACGACCTGCCCATGACAAAACCGAATTGGGTTGGTTCCAGTGTTTGGAGGTTTCCTGTGTCATTATTTATCAGGTCCCTGATTATTCTTTCCATGGCCTTACATATAAGACTTGTCAGACTTAGGGGTCTGTGATTTCCTGGGTGAGTAGATGGTCCCCTTTATGCAGAGGGTTGACTGCTGTTGTCCTCCACTCTATCAGGATAAAGCCAGTCCAGAGGCTGTGATTAAAGAGAGATCCTGATAAGTCCTGATTTAAGTTGTTTAAGAGCAAACTGCTATATCATTAGGCCCTACTGAAGCCATATTTTTAGCTTTAGAGAGTGCAATGTCAGCCTGTTTTTTTGGTGATAATTGGAGGTGGAGTGGTGGAGGGTATTTTTGTGGGGAGAACTAGGGGTGACAGGGAGGTGAAATTTGAGCTGAATTTATTGACCAGCAGATTTACTATATCTTCTGGGTCAGTATATGTCATACCATCTATAGCTAATTCCACACATTATTGGGTGGTGTTGTTAAGACTGTGGACATAACTGAAAAATGCCTTATGGTTATCCTTAGCTTTGGAGGCTGTTTTTACCTCAGTCTGCTTTCAGATATCTGACTAGTTCCACGATTCACTTCCTTAGACTACTGACAGACTTTTTGTTCTGTTGTGCACATTCCCTCTTACTTCTCGACAGGATTTTCTTTCTTTTGTTGTACAACCTATCAGCACCAAGAGTTCACCAGGATGGCTTGCTTTTGCAGTTTGCCCTGGGTTTATTTCAGTGTGGTACTACCATTTCTATGCAGTTGTTTATATGGTGGTACAGGGCTTCTGCGTACACCTCTGCATGGGTTTCTCTGTTTTCTGAATTTGGGGGAGCTTGGAAAGTAGCTATGCTGTCCCTTAATAGGGGGTAATTTACCTTAGAGAAGGTCTTAAAGCTTTGGGGTTAGGTGGGAGGACTAGTTTTACCTTTATTTCAAAGGAAAAAACTTTGTGATCTGATCTTACCAGTGAGGAAATCACACTGGGGGGGGGGGGGGGGTGCAGCATTCTCCCATATTTGTGAATACCAGATCTAGGATATCTGTTTCCCTATTGGAAGTGCAGACTAGCTGCTTCAAGACATTTGAATTTACAAAGTCAAGAAATCTTTGGGCTTACATGTTAGTAGTCATGTATGCCTCCCAGTTATTGGAGGGGTGGTTAAAATCATCCATGAGTATGGTGTTGGGCTGGATGGTGAGTAATTCTAGTAACTTCAGGCATGATGTATGGCTTTCCTGGTTCATGGATTCCTGTATCGAGCAAGAATATTTATTTATTGACATTTGATTACTGGGAAAGTCCAACTGGGTAGAAGGCCATTTAAAGTGGAAGCCTTGGGCGAAAAGCTCTAAATTATTACAAAACATTTTAATAATATTTTGCAATCCTTGAAAATAAAACAAAACATCTGCATTTTAAATATAACAAATTAGACATAATATAAAAACATTAGTTAAGAATCAATAGGGGGTGCAGCGGTTAGCATTGTCACCTCACAGCAAGAGGTTCTCCTGTTCGATTCTCGACTGGAGCGCCTTCTGTGTGGAGTCTGCATGTCCTCCCCGCGGTCGAGTGATGTTAAAGACATGCAGGTAGGTGCGTGCGTGAATGGGTGTGCCTTCTTTGAAGGTTGGACGTCGGACTGGCAACTCGGTACCATAAAAATCCACTGCCAATCATTAGCGGACCGGAGTTCCACTGTGGTGACCCCTAACCAGGAAAAGCCGAAAGACATTACTAGTTAAGAATCAATACAAGTTATATGACAATAATTTAATGTTTAGAGAAATTGTACCCAGTTTATAGAGAAATTAAAGGTAAGCTATAAACACGAATTGCAATATGAAGTGAGGGAAAAACAGGTTATTGGTATGTTTAGAGGGAAAGTCAGGGAAAAGAGTATGACAGAAGTAGGGAAATAAGTGAAGACTGGAGAGTAAGGAGGTATGTAAATTAGGTCACAAATCACAAACAGAGAAACACCAAAAAAACAGATGATATCCACTCAAGCCACTGGAATAAAATGTTTTAATATCCACAACATTTAGCGCTTTCATTCCTGCAATGGAACTTCCTCAGAACAATTTCAGTAACACAACCAACACATTTTATATTCAAAACAACCAATCAACACAGAAGTAAAAGTCACATATTAATACCTTAAAAAAACTTAAACATAATGTTTTAGTTTAAAATTGGTGCTATAGAACACCCATCATTTAAACCAGGAGGGGTCAAGGCATTTAATCTAATTTGCCATTTTAATTCTTGTTCATTAAGAAGTTCATCAGTCACTTTGCCTCAGATGTCTTTCTTGACTTGTTGTATAACTAAAAAACCAGAGGAATGTGTAGAATTGACTATATGATGTCTCTGCAGGAACATTTGTTGTTTTTTTCTTTTTAATATCAGCATTGTGCTCATAAATACGGTCCTTTAATTTCTGGGAGGTTTTCCCAATATAGAAAGAAGGACATTGTAAACACTGTGCCAAATATACAACACTAGAGGTAGTACAATAAAAATGGCCATTAACTTGAAATTCTTTTCCTTTAATGTTGAATTTATCAGTCTCCATAATAAACTTACATTGTGCACAATGTCCACATTTAAAAGTACTCTTTCCTGAGAAAGGTCTATGGAATATCTTATTTTCTATCAAAAACTTAAAGGACATATCCTTTATATAAACAATACTGGGTCTCTGCCCAAATTCTTCCAATAGGATCGGATCCATTATAAATAAGTAAAGGCCAGTTTTTATTAATGACTGCAGCTGTTCCTACACTGTCCAAAGTGTAAGTAGTAATGAAAGAATGTTTCATCATATTGCTGTCACCAGAGCCCTCCTTATTGCAGCTCACCCCACTGGCTAAAATTGTATTAAAGATGCCCAGCCTCCTTTTTGCATGACCTCAGATTTAATATCCTACAAAAAACCTTCTGTATAGCCTCTAGTAAGAAACATCTCCATTCATTTTGTTGCATTCAAGGTAAAAAATGTCAATGGCAGATACCATATGTGCAAACCTCACCAATTGTCCCTTCACAATCGACTTTGTGTGGTGTTGGGGATGGCAACTTACATAGTGTAAGTAGTTGTTAGAAAAAGTGGGCTTGTGATAAATAGAAGAAACATAGCATCCCATATGATAGTTTTTACTAATACATCCAAGAAAGCAATTTGGTTCACATCGTAATTGTGGGTAAAACTCTAGAAATCAACTGTTTCATTAACATATGTCAAAAATTCCTTTAATCTCTCTTCAGTATCCACCCACAATATAAATATGTCGTCCAAAAACTGGGTATATAACAACCAACATTTTCCATAGGGACTACTGAAAATATATCTATCTTTCCATTCTGCCATTACATGATTGGCAAACATGGGAGCACATGCGCTCCCATGGCAACCCCAGAGGTTTGCGTGAAAAATTGTCCTTCAAAATACAAACAGTTGTATTCCAAAATAATTTCCATACGAATGGCCATAGTATAAACCCTATTGGAACTAAACTCACCCAATTTGAACAACTGGTTCTCAAACCACTGAAGACCAGTATTGTGTGGTATAACTGTAAAAAAAATTACACACATTAATTGTCACAAAATAACTGCTCATTTCCAGTGTTCCTTTCTACTGCTCTGTGTGTTCATTTTATCAGTCACCTTGTCCAGCACATCCATGCAGTGTGACAGGAGTTTGATACCTGTGTACTACATGCAGTTGTAAGTGTTTCTGTGGTTCTGGTACATTGGCAGTAGAATTTGTCATTCATCAGTCATCAGAGATATGCTTCTCTCTCCATGCCAAGATGAGTACCCTCAGGATTCATTTCTTCCATAACACAACCATTGTCACGATCATATCTGCTGTGACTTCATCTCACCTGTTGCATTCTCTGACTTCATTTTCCTTAGTACACTTTGTATTTCTTCCAGAGTGGGCAATTCCTCTTTCATTGCAAGCTGTGCATGTGGCAGTACAGTTTCTGTGGAGCTTTCTTCATTTGGAAGCTTCTTTAAGTATTTTGTCCATCTGCCCTTGATGTCTTCAGAACTGGTGAGCACACTGTTGCTGCATGAATGGTATCTGCCAAATTCCTTCTTTGTCTTTTCAGTCATTGCCTCGCAGCCTGGTAGAGCCACCATGTGTCATCCGCTGAGGCATTTCCAGAAGCTGGTGGAGATTCTCTGATACCTTGTTCTTTGCCATTGTGACAGCCCCTTTAGCCTCTTTGTTAGCCAGTCATTATTTCTTCTTAGCCTGGTCTGCCATTTCTATCTCACTTCTTCCTGCACTCCTTTCTTTTAATAACTTTCTGGAGTATTCCACCACCAGCTTTTCTTGTCTACCTTGTTTCCACATATTGCACAGTGACTGAGCTGTTCTATTGTCTTTGTACGTATTGTTTTGAGATGCTGCCTTTCTTCTTCTACTCCACCTGTCTCCTCTTCTTTCTGAGGTGCCAGAGCCATAAGCATTTCTTTGAACTCGTGCTTTCATCCAATCAATTCCCAGGTCTCCAACCTCGGCTACGTTCCCCTCCTGTCTGCTTCAGTCATTCTCTCTGGCTGTCCCAGTGCTCTCATCCATCAGTAGGTCTTCCTGCTCCTTCTTCCTCCCCAGACTTCTCTGAGTGTGCTGGGGCTGGCCTGAATCTTAAGGTCATCCTGGGGGCAGTGCTGTTGCTGAAGAGTGGGTTATATTATGACTAGCCCTTGTTTCACCACCCCTGCATTTGTCGACAGTGTCTGAGGGCGACGTCCTTCTGTGGACCACACAGTACCTGGGAGCATCTTCGATGAATGCCCTCATCCCTGGGTAGACATGTTCATACCTCCCTGCCAGTGCCTCAGATGCTTGAGCTGCTAATCAAGCCCAGTTCTCCTGGGCTGTACTTTGGGCTTAAATCCTCCCATGCCATAGCACTGGCTCTACAGCCTAGGATATGTTGTTCTTAGAGACTTCTCTGACCACTCCTCTGAACTGATTGTGGTGACCAGCAGATCATGATGGGGGACAATTGGTTCACTAAGGATGACTTTGCAATCTTTGATTCTACCCCATTGCCCTTTCCTTAGAGGAAGTCTAAATGAGTTGCATGCTGGCCACTTTTGTCTGTGATCTCATGACTCTATCTGCTGGTATGCCATGTGTTGGCCAACATTAAGCCATTTTCCAAACAGACTTCCAGAATGCCCTCTACTTAATTATTCTTGTTTCCTCAACCACAGGGATTCAAGCAGTCCATGTATTTTGTTTTGTTTGTCCAGCTATGAGCATATTCCTGGCTTCTTTGAATTGAAACAAGTCCATTGCTCAGTCTTCTCCATGGCTGGCCTGATACTGTGTATACTAGCATCTGTCTTTGGATTGTCTTTACAATATGCATTGTGTAGGGCACATCCGCCTCCTGTGTGCTGTATTGGATTTGAAATTTATGGGCTATTGCTTGCAGTTCCTTTGCATATTACGATTTCCAGATCTGCTTCACTGTATTCCAGAATCCAGAGCTTATCTAAACAATCCTATCTTGGTTTGTGATTTACTGTGGAGTTGACTGTTAAGAGAAGTTTTCTTTCAATTTATATTTTATTTTTTAACAGTTTTCACTGTTTCTAGGGAGGAAGGGATAGCTTGTAGACAAGATTTACTTTGAGTTATATTTTGTTGTTTTACCTTTAATTTTCATTGTTGGTTGTTAGAAAGGGATAGATTTTAGACAGAAAAGCTCTAGCCATTCCAAGGAGACTAGTTAGCTATATATTCACACAGACTGCAGGAAGGACAATCCAGAGCTTATCTAAGCAATCTTCTCTTGGTTTGTGATTTACTGTGGAGTTGACTGGTAAGATAAGTTTTATTTAAATTTATATTTTATTTTTACCACTGTTTGTAGGAAGGAAGGGATACCTTGTAGACAAGATTATTTACTCTGATTTATACGTTGTTGTTTTACCATTAATTTTCACTTTTGTTTGATAGAAAGGGATAGGTTTTAGGCAGGCAAGCTCAAGCCATCCCATGGGCCTAGTCAGCTATAAATTCACACAGACTGCACAAAGGGCAATCCAGAGCTTATCTCAGCAATCTTATCCTGGTTTGTGATTTATTGATCTTTAATGTTAAAAAGAAGTGTGAGCGATAGTGAGCAGAAGCTACTGCACACATTCGCATGTGACATAAAATAATTACAGCTTTTGTCTGATTTTCAGAATTTGTACAGTCAGAACAACAACTGTACTTAAGTTAGTATTTATGTGTATATTGCTTGTGTGATTTTTCTTATAGAATTTGATTTAAGTTCTCTTTGAATTCTTTGGTTATTGATTTTGATTATTCTTTTCTTTTATAATTTTTTATTCGTTTGAAGCTGAATATGGATTCCTTAAATCATTTGAGTATGCAATTAATAATTCGCTACAGCACAAATATGTTGTACAGTGTAATAAATGCTTTGCATATTTAAAGGTAATACCTGATAACACTGGTGATCTGTGTTTCTCATGTAAAAAGTTGAATGATTTGCTTACCATTATTAGAAGTAAATCCAGGCTTACTGATGTTGATTGCACTTGTGCACTTGGCATGGCTTGGAGAACTGTTGTTACATATATTAATAACTGGACTGATGAGATAAATAAAGTCAGGCAAAGAGCAAATACAACACATTTAGGAAATGATGTGCCTATTGTCTGCAAAGATCATTCAACCCCTATGAAACAAGACGATGCCCCTGACAAGTTTGGAATTCTAGATCCAAGTATTTAGCAATCTGAGGATTCAGAGTGTTTAGAAGGAAACAAAAAAAAAGAAAGAAAGGAAGAAGTTCACAGCAAACAACACGGAAGAAGAAAGAAGCTTGTTAAGTTAGCGTGTCGATATGGCCACACCATATCTGGTAATATAACTACAAATCTTGTAAAATTAATTATGTAAAATGTTAATTTTCTTTTATATGTCAATAAATCTGTAAAAAAAAATCTGTACTTACTATATCCTTGTTACTAACTACATTTTTGAATTATGTGCAAGTTGTTAACCTGTTATGTCATGTATATACGTTTATGTTACTAATGTATCTTGTGATTAATTGTTGATTTAATTGTTGGAGCTTTTCTGTCCTGACTTCAGCTGAAAACGGGTCATATGACCCAGTCGGATTATCCCGGCAAACAAAACTAAAAAATAAATAAGTAAAATATAAGAAAAAGAAACTGATGAATATCTGTAAAGTAAAGGGAATATGTACTAAAAAGGATATTGCTTTGTTATGTAACACACAGATTGCAGGGAATGATAACATTTGAAACCTTCAGTCTACAGAAGAGGCATCATTTTCCAAAAGAGAAGGTAGGGAAAAAAAAGCAAGGGCAGGTGAAAATGAAGAAATCAAAATTGAACGTAGAAGGATTTAAGCACATCACTGTAAGAAAAAAGAAGAGAAAGACAGATGTTGACTACATGTCTCAAGCTGTGGATGTACAAAGCCAACTGGATTAGATTTGTATGCTTGCAAATTTAATATTCATTGAAAACAGTGGGATTAATAGGACTAATGGTGACGAAGATCATTCCTTTGTAACCATTAATAGAGCAGATATTGCTGTTTAGAAGGTGAAGATTGTTCAGATCTGGTCAGAAAAGATATTCTTGTAATTGGAAATTATATTAGAGGAAGTGCAGAGAAGATAATGAACATTGAATAGTGTTATGCTTGCCTAGAGCAAAAATAGAAGATATGAGACAAGCCTTGGAACACCCTAGTGTTAAGAAGTATGGATCTGTTTTTATTCATGTTGGTACAAATGATCTCATCCGCAAGGAGACTCTGTTAGTAGGGAACTTACAGTCCTCTTAGTATAGCTTGTACTGGTGTTAGGATGTATGTTTCACAAATCACATATAGAAAGGATAGTCAGATCACCGTGAATGAAAGGATATTTGGGGTAAATACCTACATGGAAAAAAATGGAAAAGTGGAGAGCATCCAAGCCTAGTTTTGGGCACACGTATTCAAACAGGATGGCGTGCATTAGTCAAGACCAGGGAAGAAAATTTTTGCAGCAGATATTTTGCAGTATTTGATAAACACTAGGCAGGATTTTTTCCAGGTCAAAAATGTAACGGGTCACAGATGCAACATTTGATGCATCTCTGATGGTTGTTAATGCTAGGAGCATTAATAATAATTTTTTTTTATTGGAAAATGTGCTACATTTCCACAAGACTGATGTTATTATTTGTGAAACATGGTTAGAGAACAATGATTGGAAACCAGTTCTGTTAAGGTATAAATGTTTTTACTGTAACAGACATTCTAACAAAAAAATCAGGTGGCGGTGTTATGATACAGATTAAAGATAGTTATGAGACCTGTGACTGTTACATGTTCAATGATAATACCAATACTATAGACAGTGTAACTGTGACAGTAAAGACAATCATGGAACATATAACAATTGTTGGAGTATATAGACTACCAAAGTCAAGTGCAGATGACCTAGAGGAATTTGTACATTTCTTGTGTGAAACACTGGAGGAAAGAATAATATTAGCTGGGGTCTTAAATTTACCAGAAATAGATTGGAATAATATTGATTCAACAATATCAGGAAGGAAATTTACAACATATGTTCAAGAACATTTGCTTCAGATTGTTAAAACTATCAGGGAATAGAACATACTAGACATTATTTGTGTTCCTAAAGAAATTACTATTACTTTAAGTCAAGTTTTAACACTGCTAATGTGCAGTGATCATGGAGTTATAAATGTTAATTTGTTGCTAGATAATTCTGCCAAACTGAAATTTAAACCAACGCGCAGAAGATGTGTTCAGTGGAAAAACTGCAGATGGAATGTGGAACGTTTTGAAAAAGAAATTGAGTACAAAAAAATAAAAGTTTAACATCAGGATCTAGGCATACAATGTCAGGGAGATATATTTCCATAAACACAAGGTACCTGATTAAGGTGAGAGACAAAAAAATGTAAGAAATTGACCAGAGGTCAAACTACAACTTTGAAAACTGAAATAAGCTGGACAAACAAATTAAGCATAGTATGAGACAAGATCAAGAAAAAATTGAAGAAAATGTATATAAAGATATTGAGCATAATATGAAACCTTTTTATAGATGCATAAGATGTGGAAGGAGTAAAGACATACAAAGTGATAAACTGTGTGTAGATTCTAAAATTTATTCTCAGACACAGCAGATTCTAGATATATTTGCAAAGTCTTATGCAAAATAGTTTTGCTCTACAAAGGGAATGATAAGTTGTCCTAGTGACATTCAGGTAACCGCAGAAACTGGAATCAAATTAGATTGTATTGAAAATAAACTGCGTAAACTGGTTCCAAACAAACCACAGTGAGGAGATGGAATTATTAATAATGACTTGAGAAGTTGAAAGCACTTCAGCAAGAACTTACAGTAGAATTATATATTGTTTACTAGGTCATATAAGTATGGGGCAATTCCGCAAGATTGGAGACGTGCTTTTTAAACCTGTCTTTAAGGGAAAGAGGAGTAGGACCAACTCAGAGAGTCATATAGACCCTTAAGTCTACTTTCATGTTGTGGAAAAATAATGGAGAAGGTAATATTGGATAAGTTATTGTCAGAATTGGATAGGTTGGGACTGGAAACCATATATCAATATCCATATATTAAAACAGGTCTATTACCACCTGTAACATGATGTATAATAATATAATAGTTTTGAATGAAAATTTTTGATGTGATGTAATTTATATAGATTTAACTTCCATCATTTGACATGGTCATACACAAAACAATGATCAATAAATTAAAACAACCATGCATCAATGTACTCGATAACATGGATAGCTGCATGGCTTGCAAATTGAACATAGAAAGTGTTGTACAGCAATTGGACAGGTGTAATTCATGATTACAGTCAGGGTGACACATAGGACTGTGTGCTAGGCCCTTACTTGTTTAGATTGTATCTTTTAGACTTAACTATTTTTATCTGACGTGTTCCACAGTCTGTATGCAGATGACCTAAAATTGGGTAAACTGATTACATGTGTTACAGATAAGGCATGTCTGCAAATTAACTTGACTAAATTGATCATTTGGGCACAGGAGAATAATATGCTACACACTTTGCCGCAAATGACACCAACTGTGATAAAGCCAGAATATGTAGAAAAAGGTAAAAAAGTTGGTGTCCGCTCCTGTTAACTTATCAAGTCAAAAAGCGATAAGTATAAACAAACCTAGTTGCCTTAATTGTGATTAGTCCCGGTCTATTCAGACCAAAAGAAAATATAGTGTCCGCTCCTATTTGCTTATCAAGCCAAAAAGCGATAAGCAAAAACAAACCAAGTTACCTTAGCAGTGATAAGTCCCGGTTTGTACAGACCAAAAGGAAATGCAGTTTTTGCTCCTGTTTATAGTAAGACCAAAAGGCAGGTCAAGGTTTTACTGTCGATAGTTAGTCCCGGTCTATTCAGACCATAATCCAGCAAAAAATCCACTTAATTCCCGGTCTATTCAGACCAAAAGCCAGCAAAAAAGTAACCTGGTTAGAAGTTGGTACTGAAATGAAAACAACTCAGCAGCCAAGCAGTACGTGATATCAAACGACACCAAAATGATGATAAAAAATGATTTATTGGATCCACAAATAAAAAATGGTAAGCGCTTTCGCAACAAGTGCTTTTTCAAACCAATACATTTCCATACAACCATCATACCCATTTTATACTTAATTCATGATGACTTAATGAGCAGAAGGAATCAGCCATTTAAAGAGATATACAACTGTGCTTCAGCTCATGAATAAGCATACATTTAACAATTGCATGAATTATAAACTATATAAACATTATAAAACATATGTAAAAATATATATAAAGAATGATACTATAATGCAAAGATATATAGCATGTCCGTTTCTATGATAAATATGAGTTATGTAATATTTAAAAAAATATATATGTGTATGTATATATAATAATGTATAATCTGTAGTATGTAATATAATATGTTCCAATTTCATTGTTATAATTTGATTTGATTTAATTTAATAGTGTGATTTATAAAAAATATGTATAAATATGAATTGGTAAAGAATGTAGAATGATAAATAAAATATGAATATATACAAAATATATACAAAATATATTATCATTCTTTATATATATTTTTACATATGTTTTATAATGTTTATATAGTTTATAATTCATGCAATTGTTAAATGTATGCTTATTCATGAGCTGAAGCACAGTTGTATATCTCTTTAAATGGCTGATTCCTTCTGCTCATTAAGTCATCATGAATTAAGTATAAAATGGGTATGATGGTTGTATGGAAATGTATTGGTTTGAAAAAGCACTTGTTGCGAAAGCGCTTACCATTTTTTATTTGTGGATCCAATAAATCATTTTTTATCATCATTTTGGTGTCGCTTGATATCACGCACTGCTTGGCTGCTGAGTTTTTTCATTTCAGTACCAACTTCTAACCAGGTTACTTTTTGCTGGCTTTGGTCTGAATAGACCGAATTAAGTGGATTTTTTGCTGGATTATGGTCTGAATAGACCGGGACTAACTATCGACAGTAAAACCTTGACCTGCCTTTTGGTCTTACTATAAACAGGAGCAAAAACTGCATTTCCTTTTGGTCTGTACAAACCGGGACTTATCACTGCTAAGGTAACTTGGTTTGTTTTTGCTTATCGCTTTTTGGCTTGATAAGCAAATAGGAGCGGACACTATATTTTCTTTTGGTCTGAATAGACCAGGACTAATCACAATTAAGGCATCTAGGTTTGTTTATACTTATCGCTTTTTGACTTGATAAGTTAACAGGAGCGGACACCAACTTTTTTACCTTTTTCTACAGGAGAATAATATGCTGATAAATACATCAAAAACTAAACATATGAGATTTGGGAGACATAAATTGAAAGGTGAATATTTAATACAGTACACAGTGATTGAAACTGTAGATTAATTTAAAGCCATGGGTAGATCCAGCTATGATCATGTCAACCAATTGGTTAATGATAGTTATAGAAGTATAGGTTGCATAAAAAGATTCATAAAGTCTAGGAAATTAAAAATGCTGAAGTCATTGTTTGTTAGTTGCATTAAACCAAAACTTGAGCATGGAATAACAATATGGAAACCCTATAAGAAAACAAGCATGAGTAAACTGGAAAGAGTACACCAGAAATATACCAAGGGCATCCATGGATGCGAAAATGTAAGTTATTACGAAAGACTAAAATATCTGAACTTGTACAGTATCTCTTACAGATATTTAAGAGGAGATCTTATTCAGGTATATCGGGCATTTTGAAATAACTATCAGACAACCCCCGTAGAAGATTCTATAAGAAAGAGAAGTGTAATGATTAGTTCTCTGAGAGAGTAGCTGATGTATGGGACAGACTACCAAATTGCATTAAAGCAAGTGCTAGTCTAGATATTTTTAAGAACAGCCTGGGCACGTTTTATGGGAACAAGTGTTTTGGTACATTAGCAGGTTAGAAGGGCATTAATCCCTCTTCCTGAAATATTTGTATGTATGTATGTATTTTTTATTTCAGATGATAGTAGACCTAGTGACAAAGAAGGGAGGTTAGTAGAGGTAATTTTCATAATCTTGAATAATCTTTTTCAAGAGAAATGGGTCAAAGATTTTGAAAGTACAAGCACCACTTCCTCTCTCTCGCCTCACTGTCTTTGTCTGAGATGTATTATACTGGTCATAAAAATGCTGTACGTTTGCCTTCACATACCTAGTCACAACAGTCTCAGGCAATTTTTAAGTGTTCTGTAGGAGACTGCTATTACCAAATCATTCCTTTGTCATTTGACTTTCCTATTTTATTAAAAGTATTTACTAGATGCTAGGCTTCAGTATTTGGTCTCCTTTCCTAGACAGTTGCTTGATTTAGATTATCTTTTTTTGAGCTTATAATTTTCAGATTAGCAAATCTAGGTATTTCACTTTGTCTTCAAAAATTAGATCTGTTTAGATCTGTTTCTCTCCCAGTGGAAGAGGTTTCTTGTGGGAATTCAAATTGCCAAATTTTCCATGATGATATTTTTTCAGGACTCGGTACATCTGCCAAAGGAATTTATCCTGCATCTTTTGAAACAGCATTTGTTGCTGAACATTTAAGACTGATCTAAATGTACACTTCTATTCTCATAGTCCTCAATGCAAGGTTGTGTGAGGAAAAATATACAATGGTATCTCCAGTATTAGATCGGAGTTTAAAGCTTCTAGAACATTTGTTTTCTTTAGAACCAACCCCTGATAAATAAATTCAGTGATTGTACTTCCCATTTGCTGTATACCAAGGGTTGCTCTTTGCTAATTGAATTCTGGACCAGAAACTCACAGTGGACTCTCTGCATTCTTCTTGGGGTGTCCATCTTAACGACCTCAAAGTACATTGCCTGTGATCTCCATTCTAGGGGGAATAAAAGATAAACCTCAGAAAGTTGTTGGCTGAACTAGTCCTGGCAGTGTAAGACCAGTGATTTAGTTGACTGTTGTTCATCAGGTAAGAGGTGTCCATTCTTATTCTTGCAGACCATCCATGTAAATCTAGGAGCAGGTAGTTCGTATGAACTAGTCCCTTCAGGCCATTTGCATAGTTATGAAGGACATTGTAAATAGAAATAATAATCAGTTCAAAAGGACACTGAGCAGAGACATCTCAGTCTTACATGAGTAGTCATTGAGCAGTACCATCTTGCAGATGATATTAAAAAGCTAGGCTTGTTTAAGATCAGGTCTTGTTTTTAACTTCCATCTGAATCTTGTCCCTGGCTTCTCCATAGCCTGGAATTGCTGACTAACACCTTATCTACCAGTTAGTTTTAAAATATATTGTGTTAATTTCCTTTAAGTCATTTGATTCTAAAACTGTTGATCAAATTAAAAAGGTAAAAACTAAATTTCAGGCATTCATCCTTGTAGGCCCGTGCTGGCCTAGACAGGTATTATTCACAAATGCTGTTAGCAGAGCTGTTGTCCCCTTCCTATTCACTTCAGGTCATTAACCCAAAATAATACAGGGTTCTACATCCAGTCATGGGGGATCTCAGGCTGTGCCGAGATGAACATACTTTTGTGCAGGTGCTATTTATCTTAAAAAAAAAAAAAAAAAACAAAGGCTTGCCATTAGAAAGTAATCTCTGTCTAAGTGGATTGTTTTTTTTTCCTATTGGCATAAGGACAGAGAAATAGATGTGGCATATAGTTCAGTACCTCAAATCTGTCAGTATCTCACTACTTTATATAATGCTGAGTTTGCGCAGTACACCGAAGATCATTTGTCTAGCATCTCGACTTCTGTGCTTATATATGTTCCTGTGAATTCTCAGCTTGCTTCACTACAGCTGAGTGACACTTCCAGGTGATTCTGTAGTTAAATCCTACTGACATCTGTAGAAATAAAATATTGCTTTTGCATATTTGTGTTAATAATTCCAAAACTATGCCATATGCACAGTATTAGAAGAGTTCATCTTAAAGCTGACACAGTGGTAAACACAAGTGTATTGATATTTGATCTCTGTCTAGTGCGGGTGAATAGATATTAATTATTGTTCATATAATATTATTTATATTGTCATAAATGTCATGTTTTTCTAAATATCTCAGCAACCAAGTAGCACAGACAGAACTGCTTAGCCTTGTATGAGAGCACTCAGTTGGATGAACAAAAATGCTGCTGATGGTATATTTATAACTTGAGTGGTTGCTGAGCTATTGTTAGTTATTTACAAAATGTTACAAACAATAGTTATTGATTACTACAAAAGTAGTCTGTGCTGAAGAATTTACCATTTACAGTTATTTAGTAACACTTATGTTTCCAAGGATATGAACATTTGTGTGAAATGTGAAGACATATTTTGATTCTGTCAAAATGCTTAGGCTCCGCCCATTGGACATGACAGATGCAAATGTCCAGAGCTTAATTGGGCTGAGTGAGTTGTTGTAGGTGATTTTAGCAATAACCCACTCCTGGGTGTGGGTAATGCTGGATTTACCCATGGTTGGTGTGGTTTGGTCACGAGGGCGAAGCCCGAGTGGCCAAACAAAGACAACCGTGGGTAAATCCAGCATTACCCACACCCAGAAGTGGGTTATTGCTATTATACAATGACATTATTTAAGAAAAAAATACTTACTTTTCTTAAATAATGACATTGTATAATTCCTCCTTGCTGCCCTTCCGCAGCTGTCTGGTATTCTGTGGCAGTTCTGATGTACTGCACATGCGTATGCTTAAGCAGTACATCAGAGCTGTGGGTGGAAGCAATGGAGAAAGCAAGATCTCCATTGCTTTTTACAAAGTGTCTCGGTACGTTAAAGGAGTTTAGCATAGTGAGATGGCTTTAAAAAAAAGTAACGGAGAAAGGAAGATCTCCGTTACTTTTTTTAAAGCTGTCTCGCTATGTTAAACTCCTTAACATAGCGAGACAGTGTCTAAAAAGCAACGGAGATCTTGCATTCTCCATTGCTGTAAAAAAGACTTATACTAATGGAAAAAGTCTGGGCGACCGGACCTTTTTCCATTAGTATAAGTCTGATTTACAACTTGCACGCTGACCAATCAGCCAGCACGTTTTGGAATATTAATGGGGGGGGGGGGGAGGGCTCGTTGTATAAAGTTCATTTGACTACTACAAAACATTTGTTAACACCTTTTTTAGATTCCAGCTTTTTGACTGATAAGTCAGTCAGTCTCAGTGGCACAACAAGTAGTGTTTTTGCCTCACTGCATGACATTCTGTGGTTTGATTCTCAGCTGGGGTGCCTTCTTTGGGGAGTCTTCACGTGTTCCCAATGTTTATGGAAAATCTATGCTTAATGGTAGAAACCTCGCTAGAGGATTTTTTTCTGCTAGCCTTAATGTCTTAAGAACTATCTACTGTTTTCACAGAAACTGAGCTTCCCTAAGAAGAAACATTTTATTGTTTTATATGTAAGGTA
Source organism: Protopterus annectens (assembly GCF_019279795.1). Taxonomy (NCBI): domain Eukaryota; kingdom Metazoa; phylum Chordata; order Ceratodontiformes; family Protopteridae; genus Protopterus; species Protopterus annectens. The sequence goes on from NC_056746.1 coordinate 287,200,347, forward strand.
GTCTTTGAATTTTTTTGAATTAGTGGGTAAAGCGACTTGTCTTCTTTAATAGAAAAACAAGGACAGAAATCTTTTTCTATAGTGTGGATATGCATGGGCAACTTGGGTACAATACTGAGAGCAGTAAACCACCAGCAGTCAGAGCGTGTGTGTGTGAGAGAGATTCATGAAGGGAAAATAGGATCATCCAGTCATAGAACAGGCCCGTTCCAAGTAGTTGGATAACTGTATTATCTTTTATTATGAAAAGCAACAACATGACTGGTGAGGTTATGATTGCACTAGATTAGGAACTATGAGTGCATCATTCTTTTAAAATGTCTCTACTTTACCATTGATGACCATAAGACTGGGTTAAAGGCAGCTTTTGCTGATGTCAAAACTGTTGCTGTACCTCACACTTTATAGTTGTTGCCCATTAACTCAGTAAGTAAGTTATACTGTCTTGTGCAGTGGTTCATATACCTAACCTCACGGTCATTTTAAGCTGGTTTTGTTGAACAAATTTAAGGAAAAGGTTTGTGTTGTCTATATCAGGTCTATATTAGAACATAGACTTTTTAAAACGTCGAATGTTCTAATATCGACCCCTATTTAGCGAACGCTGACAACATTGAACATGTAGAACAGCGGATTTTTTCCAAGGGAAAAAATTTGCTGCGCCGACACACATACACACAACGCAAACACACCAAACAGACAGCAATCCACACACACACACACACACATACACACACACACACACACACATACACACACACACACACACACACACACACACACACACACACACACCTAAAATCCTACATCTAACCCTACACTAAACTGTACACACACCAATTCACTTACCTTAACCCAAACCCTAACCCTAAGGTCCGGCACTATCGCACACTCACCTCACCCGCACCATAACTCTAACTTGCCTACCCAGCCCTAACCCACATGTCCACACAATCGCACACTTACCTGACCCGCGCCCTAACCCTAACTCACCTACTGTAAAAACAAACGTCAAGCGAAAAGCCACCAAACTGGAGAAATTAGAATTTATTTAAATGCTGAAATATATTAAAACAATGAAAAAGGTTCTCTATAATCCACAAGTAAGCGCTTTCGTTTAATATGTATTAAACTTCCTCAGACAACGTGCCAAATGACATCACTTCCTTTTATACTGAGCCTCATTCATAAAAAAGAAAACACATGACTCTACTAAATGTTAAGCATGCACGATTACGGTAAAAAACAAATCTAATCTAAACAATGGCTAAAAAGCATCAATACACATGGTTTCATATATTATATGTTATGAGCATAAAAAAGTCTAGCAATTGTATATGCGTATATGCCTATTACAATGTTACTATATATGTGCTTAATAAAATAGTATACTAAAGAGTTTTATACTATTATGTTTTATCAATACATAAATATGTTTTTTTATATAACAAATGTATTAAAATATATTTATAAAAAAGTTTAAAATGTTATATAAACTTCCCTAAATAAATATATTTGACAGCTTATGAATTTGTGCATTCTAGCTATATATAATATAGCAATAAAATATATTGCTATATATAATAAATTATATATTATGTCAGCTTCATAATAGACATATATTAATAAATATTAAAACAGGAATAAAGTTGATGTTTAAAATTAATTATAACCCTAAGGTCCGTCACTATCACACACTCACCTCACCCGCGCCTTAACCCTAACTCACCTACCCCGCACCCTAACCCTCACGTCCTTACAATCGCACACTTACCTGATCCCGACCCGTAACTTTCCACCACAGTGCTGAACATAGCGAAGCCACAGGAATGGCCAACCGAATTCCTTCCCTAGGAAGAAATTCGGTGATCCGCAGCTTTGCTATTTTCAGTGTTCACTGAATAGGGGTTGATATTAGAACATTAGAAGTTGTGAAACTTCAATGATGTTCTTCGTGTTTCACTGTTGCAGTCATAACTGTAGGGTGCTCCTGCCGGCAGGCAGCCCGAGGTCGGCCAGAATCCCAAAGTCTGGGTCCGGCGTCGGCTGTATAAGCTAGTATCCTGACGTCAGTACGCCTTGGTACATAGCCCTCAGCCGACGCCATCTTCTCCAGTCTTTCTTGCCGTGCGGTGGAAAGCAGCTCGCAAAATGTTGGTTGGCGATTTTCGAACAGCGTATTTGGTTGTTGTCGGTCCGAAGTTCTTACTTCTCTTCTCAAAGCTAAGTACCCCGTTGGGGAATCTTTTTCTTGTTCCTCCGATGTCAGAAAAAGTTAATAATTGTATAGCGTGTGGGAAACAAATACCTCATAAAGATTTCCACTGTTACTGTCTACCTTGCTTAGGCCCTGACCACGACGTTTCTTGTTGTCGGTTCTGTGCCAGGTTCAACTCTCGTACTATCAAGCGCAGGTACGATTGGGCTTTAAATTATTTTGGCAGATGCTTCAATTACAGAATGTCGTCGGACACTACCGGAGTTCAAAAGAAGCGCAAAGACAAAGACAGGCCTCTGAGGTCCAAACAGGACTCGTTGCAGCTGGAGCCAGCGTCCGGTTCGGCTGTCGTCAGTGAGGCGCTTTTGCAGCCCCTGTCGTCCGCCACTTCTGAACCGATGGCCGATACGGACTCCCATGGGGAGCCATCAAGGCCCACTATTTTAACTGCTGCAGGACCTTCGGACGTCGCTCCTTCAGATGGGTCCGGAACCGCTGTGCAGGTACCGGCTTCTGAGGGGGTTTTCAGGCCTACTCATATCACTATTTCAAAGGCAAAGGCAAAGACAAAGACTCCTACTAAGTCTAAAGTTTCAGCTCAAGCTGCTTCTGAATCCACTCCCAAGACAAAAGCAATTATTGAGGATGGCTGAAGATTTGCTTACAATGATTAGGGGTTCTCACCCCCCTCCTGAGAAAAGGCCTCGACAGGATGTTACTCTGGATTCCTCTGACCAGGCTTCTGTATCTCCTGTTTCTTCCTCTGATCAGGACTATTCCTTTCCCCCTTATGAGGATTCGGATGCTGAGGATTCTTTGCCCTCGGCCTCTCCGCCTGAGGATTTTTCTTTTGGGGAAACCTTGCATGAGATGAGGGAACATTTTCATTGGGAAGGACAGGAATATTCTGCTTCCAAAAAGAGGCTTAGAGAATTTCTTCTTCTTCCTCAGCATAGGCCTTTAGCTATCCCTCCTGTCTTGGACATTGTTGATGATGCTTTTTCTGAGGCTAATTTGAATCCTGATTCCATGCCTCCTGCTCCTTCTAAGCCTGATAGATTTTATAGGGTTCCTGACTCTCATTTATTTTTATTTAAAACCCTTCTGCAGATCCTGAAACTATTTCTCAGGGTTCTAAGGCTGCTAAGGTTGCTACTTCTAAAAATCCTATTCCCTCTGAGAAGGATTCTCGTGCTTTAGACAGGTGGGGTAAAAAGGTATATACTTCTGCTACCCTGTCTGTAAGGGCTTTAAATTGCCAGTTTCATATGTTTAAATATCAGCAATTTCTTTTGTCTGTTTTAAAGCAAAAGCTTGCTTCCCATCCTGCTTGTGCAGAGGATAAGGAACTTCAGGATGTTTTGCATGCTACTGAACAGGTTAACAAGCATAGCTTACATTGTGGTTTTGATGCTTTGGATGCTTCTTGCAGGGCTGCTGCCTCTGGTACTGTGATTAGGAGACATGCTTGGCTTCGTGAACAAAGTTTACCTGAACAGGTTAAGGCTAAGTTATTAGATGCCCCTGTTCAACAAGATGTTCTTTTTGGTTCTAAGGCTGAGGAAGTTATTAAAAAGATGGAAGAAAAGGCAAAATCTATGCAGACTGTAAAAGATTTCTTGCAAGTTCAGCCTCCTAGACTTTCCAGGAATTGGCCCTCTAAAAATTGGTCCTTTCCCACGCCTGCCAGGCCTCAAAGGGGAAGATATAGACGCTCCAGAGGTCGTGGTCAAGGCCAGACCTCTTACAGATCTAGACAATGGACTGCTTCTTCACCTAGAAGGGGAGAAGACAGATCCCAATCTCAAAGAAAGCAAACTCGATGACTCTCTCGGTTGGGCTTCAGGACCCCTTCACCTGGACGCCCCTCTCGGAGGAAAACTGTCTCTTTTTTACAGAAATTGGACTCATATTACCCAGGACAGATGGGTATTGGACGTGATTTTAAAAGGTTACAGGTTCCACTTTCACACTTTGCCAAGGACTCACGGTTGGCCAGATCTGCCAAAACTTCAATGGTCAGAGGCCTTAACTCAAGTGGATGCTCTTCTGGCCATGAGAGCCATAGAGCCTGTTCCACGCTCGGAAATGGGAAAAGGGTTTTATTCAAGGCTGTTTCTGGTTCCCAGAAAACAAAACTCATGGAGACCTATTCTGGACCTTTCTGTGTTAAACACCTTTTTGGAAATTCCAAAGTTCAAGATGCTTACTCTGCAACAGCTAATTCCAATGCTCTCTCAGGACGCCTGGATGGTGACATTGGACTTAAAGGAAGCCTATTTGCATATCCCTATCAGACAAGAAAGCAGGAAATTCCTCAGGTTCAAGGCAGGTTCGAGGCACTTTCAATTCTCTGTTCTGCCCTTTGGTTTATCTACTGCCACCAGAGTCTTCACCAAGTGCCTGGCACCAGTAGTGGCTTACTGCAGACTTCAGGGGATCCAGATTTACCCCTATTTGGACGACTGCCTTATTCAGGCAGACAGCAAAGATCTTCTGCTTCAACATCTGGACTTTGTTCAACGTCTTCTCCTACTACTGGGATTCTCAGTGAACATAAAAAAGTCACATTTGATCCCTTCTCAACAAATGGTATTCTTGGGAGCCCTCTTAAATACAACCTTACAAAGGGCCTGCCTCACTCCAGAAGAACAAACTCAGCTGGCTTCTACTTTCAACACCTTGGCAACTCTATCTCAGCTCACTGCAAGGAAATTCCTGCAGGCTCTGGGCTACATGGCTTCCTGCATTCTGTTGATTCCAAACGCAAGGCTTCACATGAGAAAGCTTCAATGGTATCTGAAAAGTGTATGGTCACAGCATTACCACGATCTGGATATTCTGATTCCTCTGATCCCCTGCCTCCAGAAGGAGTTCCTCTGGTGGTCCAGGGCTTGCACTTTAAACGAAGGAAAACCTTTTCGTCTCCCTCAACCTACTCAAATCCTAACCACGGACGCCTCGGATTATGCTTGGGGAGCACACTTTCTAGACAATTGCCAGCAGGGAACCTGGACAAAGGACCATCTTCACTGGCACATCAATCTGAAGGAAATGTTGGCAGTTCAAAATGCCCTTTTAGCCTTCAAAAACCTCTGCTAATTCGCACAGACAACACCACGGTCATGTGGTACATCAACAAGCAGGGGGGGTTCTCATTCATACCCCCTTTGCAGACTTAGCAATGGGTTTATGGGACACAGCTCTAAATTTGAATCTGCATCTCCAGGCTCAATTCATTCCAGGGAAACAAAATCTCTTAGCAGACAGCCTGAGCAGAAACATTTCAGATCCTCACGAATGGATGCTAGACACCAACTTGTTCAACAGGATTACTGCAGTTTGGGGATGTCCCCAGATAGATCTGTTTGCATCCCATCTCAATCATCAGCTGCCTCGCTTTTGCACCAGGTCCTTCCACAAAACAGCATGGAGAGTGGATGCCCTGTCCTTCAGCTGGAGAAGCCTTTCAGCATATGCCTTCCCTCCTCTTCCTCTACTGCCTCGGGTACTACTGAAGATAAAACAGGACAAGCCCAAGTTCCTCATCTTGATTGCTCCAAATTGGCCTCGACAGTTTTGGTATCCAACCTTAAAGCTCCTGTTCTTGGGGCCTCCTTGGATTCTCCCACTGAACCCTTCACTTCTGTCCCAGCATCAGGGTCAGTTACTACATTCCAATCTCAAGACCCTTTGCCTGGCAGCTTGGCTCTTCAAAGGAATTTGATTTCCTCTAGTCTTCCCAAACAAGTTTTGGATGTTCTTTTGGAAGCTAGACGGCCTAGCACTAGGAAATCCTATGCCTCTAAATGGAAGAGGTTTTCTATTTGGATGCAGGACCGAGGCTCTGATCCTCAGGTTCCTGATCTCTCCTCTATTTTGCTTTACCTTCGAACTTTTATCTAAAGGACTTTCCTTTTCTTCCATTAAGATACATGCTTCTGCTATCTCTGCGCATTACAGTTCTGATCCTCCTGTTTTTTCACATCCTTTGGTGAAGCAGTTCTTGAGAGGGGCTAAAAATTTGCGGCCTCCAAGGACCCCTCCTGTCCCTGCCTGGGATCTTAATTATGTTTTAGAAAAACTTACTTTGCCTCCTTTTGAGCCTGCTGCATCTTCAGATATTAAGTTTCTATCCTGGAAGACTGTTCTTTTGCTAGCATTGACCTCTGCCAGAAGGGTCTCAGAGTTGGAAGCTCTCATGGCTGTGGAACCATACCTTATTTTCCATCAGGACAGAATATCCTTGAGGACCAATCCTACTTTCATGCCTAAGGTGATTTCGAAAGTGGCTTTAAATCAGACAATTCACCTTCCTACTTTCTTTCCAAATCCTCAAAATAAAGGGGAAAGGATTTTGCATTCATTGGATGTGCACAGACAGTTACGATTTTACTTGGACAAGACTAAAGATTTCAGAAAGTCTAACCAATTGTTTGTTTCCTTTGCCTCCAGTTCTCTTGGAAAACCTATTTCTAAACAAACTATTTCCAAATGGATTGCTTATGGAATCAAATTTTGTTACACTCATCATGGGAAACAGTTTCCAGGGACCATTAGAAGTCATTCTACTAGAGCAGCTGCTACTTCTACAGCTTTCCTCAGAGGAGTCCCTACCAAGGATATCTTGGAAGCTGCCATTTGGAGTTCTGTGCATACTTTTTCCAAGCACTACAATCTCCCCTTGTTTTCTAAGTCTAGGGCAGGCTTTGCCTCTGCTGTCTTGCAGGGTATTCTTGCCTCCCTTCTTCTATGTAAAGCCTCCTCCAGCTCTACACTGCTTTGGGATTCCACCCTACAGTTATGACTGCAACAGTGAAACACGAAGAACATAGTACAGTTGTGTACACCTACCATAAATGTAGATGTTCGAGTGTCTTCACTGTTGCAGTCGGGGTTTCCCTCCCTCCTATCCCCTCTTTTTCTCTTATTTGTGGTGTATTTGTGTTTCCTTGTTGGATTCATTTTTAATTTGTTGGGGACTTCTGACATCTAGGGCAAGAAAGGCTGGAGAAGATGGCGTCGGCTGAGGGCTATGTACCAAGGCGTATTGACGTCAGGATACTAGCTTATACAGCCGACGCCGGACCCAGACTTTGGGATTCTGGCCGACCTCGGGCTGCCTGCCGGCAGGAGCACCCTACAGTTATGACTGCAACAGTGAAAACACTCGAACATCTACATTTATGGTAGGTGTACACAACTGTACTTTCTAATATAGACCCGTCTATATCTGCTTTGAAAGAGGCTTAAGGCATTGACAAGCAATATCATTTTTGGAAGTATGTGGGAGTTATTTGCAAAACTTATTAATTTGTGCGTGTGGCAGCATGGTTAATTAAAGGGACAGCTAACTACATAGGAGGTTACTAGACTATTGTCCCTAGGGCCTTTATAAGCCTAGCCATGTTATACCCTTGTTCCCTTTTTGACCAAGTTGTGTGGTCTATATTTGCACAGTGAGTCTGTCATCAGCACCCCCTGGGTAAATTTACAGTCTACCATCCAGTTGTCTAAGATACTTTTAAATAGGGTCATTGAGGAGCTCTATTTTATGTGAATTTGGAGTTTGTTCCAGAGAAGTGGCAGTCTCTGGGAGACAAATCTGTCTATCTTGCATGTCCTGTTAATGTCGCAGGCTAGGTTAAGATCCCTAGATTGAGTGAATCTTGTCCCATTTGACTTGTAGGTATACAGCATTTCCATTAGGGCTGGGTCTGAGACTGCTCTGTAGGCCAAGCACAAGTCAACTCTCAGCAGCCTATAAGATACAGGGTACAGTGACAGGGCCTTCAGTCTGTCTATGTAGGTCATATATTGAAGGCCCTGAATTTTCCCGTAAGAAACCTCTAAGGTCTCTCCAACTGCTGCAGGTGTCTGGTGAGGTACTTACAGAAGGGAGAGTTATACTCTATTAGTGGTCTGATGAGGGATGAGTACAGGGTAATTATAACATCCTAAGCTCTGGATGTGATGTCTTTACTTATGAAATGTGCAACATAGAAGGCCTTCCTTATGACTGTGGACTCATGGTGATTGAAGTTAAGATTGCTATCAACCTATGTTCCCAAATATCTTACTACAGGGTTTGAGCTAAGGGGGTACTGTTAATATTGTAATTTGAAGGGACTTCCCCTTTGCCAAAAGGGATGATAACGCATTTTTTGTGTTTAGTTTAAGTCTGTGGCTTTGGCACTAATCATTTGTCTGTGTAAGCCCTTTTTGTAGTATGTCAGCATTGTTGAGGGACTCAACGATTGCACCCAGTTTGCAGTCATCGGTGAACTTGGTAAGCCGCAGACCATCTGTTTTTGCCTGGACCTCTAAGAAATCTATTCCAAACAGTAGGTGTCCCAGCACAGATCCCTGTGGTACACCACTGGTAACTGGTCTGCTGGTAGAGGTGGAATCCTCAATTTTTGACTGTATGCATTCTGTTGGTGAGCCAGTTAGCTACCCATCTAGTGACATATGGGTTAATTCCCAGCTGGGCGAGCTTCTCAGTGATACCTGAATGGAGAATTGTGTCAAAAGCCTTGGCTAAGTCAAGATAGGCTGTATGTACTGTTTTGCCTTCATCCAGGGCTTTGGTGACATTCTAGTAGTAGTCCAATAGGTTTAATAAGCATGATCTACCCTTAACGAAGCCAAGTTGGGTCACGTCAAGAGTTTGAAGGTCACCTATGTCTTTGTTGATGAAGTCCATGATGATTCTCTCCATGGCCTTGCAGATAAGGCTGGTTAGGCTTATGGGTCTATAGTTCCCAGGGTTGGGTAATGGACCCCCTTTATGCAAGGGAATTAATGTTGCGGTTTTCCACTTTGCTGGGACAAAGCCAGTATTTAGACTGTGGTTGAAGAGAGTGCCAAGTGGTTCTACTAGGTCTTGTTTTAGACTATTTAGTAAGCAGCCTGGTATGGTTATCTGGCTCTATAGAGGCTGTGTTTTTGTCCATGGAGAGTGCGGTTTTGACCTGCTCTTTGGAGATACTAGGTAGAGGACTGGTGACAGGTATGCTTCGGGGTATGTCTGGTGGGGACAGGAGGGTGAAGTTTGTGCCAAATCTGTCTGCTGGCAGTTTGGCGATGTTCTTAGTGTCAGTATGAGTGGTACCACACAGTACTAGTTCAGCACAAAGCTGGGCTTTCCCCTTTTAGATTTCTGATGTAGTTAAAGAATGCCTTATATTTATCCTTAGCTAGGGATGCTAGTTTAGCTTTGTAATTGGCTTTACAAGATCGTACAAGTTGTCTGATTTGCTTGTTCAAGCTATGGGGAGTGTCCTTCTTCTGCTGAGTCTGTTCCTTCTTTTTTTTAGACATTAGTTGTTTCTTCTTGTTGTATAACCTGTTTATACTTAATGTCCACCAGGGTGGCTTGTTTTTGTGAGGACCTTGTTTTGATCCATTCAGGTACAGCCCTGTCTATACATTTGTATTAGGTGTTTATACAGGGCATTTGTGTACACTTGTGTATGGGAGTCATTGCTGACAGTGGTAGCAGGGGGTTTGAAACTATGTATGACATCACTTAGGAGTGCAGATCTGTGCAGCATGCAGCTGTACTTTCTAAAGAATCACAAAGATTTTTGCTGCATTCACAGTGCTGAAACATTAGTAAATAGGTTCATAGGTAACTAGGCTATCTGCCCTAGGGCATTTATAAGCCTAGCCAGAGTGTATTTGGCTTCCGCCTCCCTATTAGATTAGCCTACTGTGCCTCTGTAAAGTAGGTCACAGAAGGTACCCTTTTAAGATTAGTTTACTGTGCCTCTGTCTAGCAGGGACACAGGAGAGATCCCAGGGGTGAATTTGTGATTTCCCATCCACGCGTCCAAATTTCGCTTGAAGAGGGTCAGCGAGGGGCTATGTCTAACATGAATTGGGATTCTATTCCAGAGTGAGGGGAGCCTCTGGGAAATGAATCTGTCCCTCCAGCATGTCCTATTTATTTTTGTGCTGAGGTTTAGGTCCCTGAAGCATGTAGCTCTAAGGGACTTGGATTTTTTGAGGTGGAGCATGTCCATTAATTCTGGGTTTGACATGGCTTTGTACGTCAGGCATAGATCGCCTCTGAGTAGGCGGTAAGCAACTGAGTAGAGCTGGAGTTTCTTCAGTCGAGCTGCATAGGACATCTGTTTGTAGCCCATGATCCTCTTGGTGAGGTACTTTTGGGGTCTCTCCAGTTGCTGCAGGTGTCGGGTAAGGTACATCCCAAAAGGGGCATTGTATTCAATTATGGGCCTGATGAGTGACGAGTAGAGGGGCACAATGACCTCTCTTGATCTAGATGCGAACCCTTTCGTGATAAGGTGGGCTATATAGAAGGTCTTTCTAACCACTTTGGCAACGTGATTATCAAAGGAGAGATTACTATCTACGTTAAATCTCTAATTATTTCTTCCATACTTAATGGATTACCACCTATGTGGTAATTTGTGGACACCTTGTTTTTCCCAAAGGGGATGACTATGCACTTTTTAGCATTTTGCTGTATCAGCTGTGAGCTTGAATATGGGCTCATTTAAAGGCAGCAGTTTTAAAGTTGTTATGCACTGTTATAATTAATGAACTGGATTTTTTGTTTTCATGATGCTAACTGTTCACAGTAATGCTACTATTGTTTACTTTATATTCGAGAGTTGTCTGGCATTACTAACCACTGATACTAAAGTAGCATACCTGAGAAAAAAGGCATGGTATTCCTTTTACCATCTGTTATATGTTGCTTTTATTGCTGATATGAGAGTATTTCGGTTACCTACCAGTAAATTGTCATCTCACTTACTAACTCCACTTTATTATCCTGCCAACTTTGCTTTGGTCCAGAAAACTGCAGCACTGTTTTCTATAATCGTTCACAGTAGTGCCTCGTACTTGAAAGTAAGGGCATACCCTTGTCATCACTTTCATTTCCATAAATGGATGCTTGTTAATATTTCTGTCTTGCCCTGCTGGTGTATTCCAACATTTTAATTGGTTTTATTAGAAAACAAAAAAAACACATATTTTGAATTTTGTTGTAGATATTCCCTAAAGCAGTTTTTCTTTGGCTGATTTGCTTTATCGTGATTCCTGCTTGATCCAGTTTTGAAGGCAGATGTACTTTGTTAAAGCATAGCAGATATCCTCTGTCTGCTGACATAGCAACACAGACATCCTAGAATTTCCATACTTTCAGGGCTTCCACCTGCAGAAGGGAGCATGAACCCAGAGCTTTTACTTCTCTGTAAGAAAAAAGTGGTCACTTGTTTATTTCTCAGTCTTCTTGACATATTTCAAGCAGTCTTTGGTAGACTTTAAACAAAGAAAAAAAAAATACAACCTATTGCAGGAGTTCCAGAAGGGTCGTTAATAGATTTTCTTTTCAAACATTCACTCGCTGAGAATAGAACCTACATCCCCAGTGGAGGGACAGAGTACTGATTTAATCACTTGTAGTGCACAGAGAGAAGTGATTACTTTCCAGTAAGAGTTAACTAACATCCCTTCACTGTTGAGGTGAATTTCTTGTATTCATGTGTCAAACATGTAACATGGTTACGATTGGGGACCCGATCATAATCTTCTGTGTAAGCCAGTATTTATACTTTTTATTCTCTTTTTCCACATTTACAGTGTTCACGTCTCCCTCCTTAGGAGGTCCTTCTTCAGTATTATTCTTCCTTTCAGAATATTGACCCAAATGTAATACCCACAAATCTTTATACTCATCATCTATTGAATTATTCTTTTCCTAATACTTTCTCTAAGTCACAATTTCAAGTTACTACACCATGTCTACATTTCTCTAACTGACTATACTCTATTAAAATCTTACCGTTCTCCATCCCCATGATAAGGGATCACCCTGCCTGAAATCTCCAGCAAACCAATTCTACTCTCAGCTTTCCCCCTTACCTTCCTCCCTTCTCCTTTAACATCTTTTCCTTTTCATTCGACTATAATATTCCCTGAACTACTCCATAGTCTTATCTGCCATGTTATATCATCTTCACATTTCTACTATTCATTCTCTGTCACTTTGCTATCTACTGTGGTACTTTCACACTTTATTCATTTATTCACTTACTTTTTGCTGTATTTGGATCTATACAATTAGTATTCATTTTTCTGATTCCTGACTACTGATCTGCTTATTTGGTTATTTAACTGGTTGATTCTGTCATTCAGGAATTGTGTTTTTATTGACACTACCGCTGCAGCTATGTTGTCTCTATGCTACTAAAACTGCTGTTATAACTGTAATGTACATCTAATTGACCTAGTCTTGGAGTTAGAAAGAGTATTTACTGATTTAGCACTACAGTTGTCTCTGCTACTGCTTCAGCTGTGCTGTTGTGTTCATTTTCCTTTTTCTTGTATGCACATGATAATTGGCTGATAAATGTGTTGTGCATGATTTATTAACCTGCTTCCAAACTAAGTTATGGCACTGTGATGTGGTTACTGTTGAAGCACTCTCAGACTGTAGCAGTAGCATCTATTCTCCTGCTTTATCCACACTATCCTCAGATTTGTATCTTTTACACCCTCCTATCTCCTAATTACTTCCTTTGACCTGTCTTTGTCTCCTTCTACTGGCTTCATCCTTTCTTTTTTTTCTCTCTCTTCAGAGCACACTCAAGCAAATCTGCAGTCTGCGGCTACCACTTCACTCATACAGTATAAGAAGGAATCAGTACTGCAAATTAAACAAGGATATACATTTTGAGCCTCAAGAGCAGGGTCAGTCCACCCAGGCATTCTACTTGTATGTTTTATGAGAGTGAAGCTATTACATTAGCAGTATTTCTTAGTAGTTCTCAGCTTGCTAATAAAACTGTTGTAGACTTGTGTCCACCCCCCGCTAGTACAGTAATCCTAACTGTCCAATAAGCAGTATACATTTAATTCACATCCCCATGACTTAATTAACCATCAAGCAGCCCTCTCAATGCTTTCTGCCTTAGTTTGTATCAGGCCCACCTGTTTATTTGCATCTCTATACATTCCCCTTCATTGCTAATATATCTCCCTATTCTAATCTGTGTACAAACTGGTTACTAATCAGCAAGTCAATGTGAAGACACACTCCCAACCTTAGTAAACTTTGCTGTCTCTTCTCTCCTTCACTTTATAGGTAGTTTGAATTATTACCGCCCTATCGCCCTACTCTCTCCAATATCTAAAATTCTAGAAAAATGTGTCCACCACCACCAATTCTTACCCTATCTCATTCAAAATCACCTCCTAACACCCACCCAGCATGGCTTCCGTCCCGACCACAGTACCATAACTGCATTACTATCCTTCTTAGAAACTATCAATCAAGCTCGAGACTCTGGACTCATTGTATCCACAGTACTGCTAGACCTTTCAAAAGCTTTTGACACCATCTCCCACACACACCTTCTTCATCATCTGGCTAATCTCAAACTCTCTCCAAACACTCTTTCCTGGTTCTCCAGTTACCTATCTGATAGATCTCAAGCAGTCAAATGGAAGAACTCATTCCCATCCTTTTTGCCAACATCTACCAGCGTTCCTCTGGGATCCATCCTTGGATCCATGCTTTTCAACATCTTCATAAACAACCTTCACACCTTTATCCCTGACACCACAGTCATTCAATACGCAGATGACTCTACCTTGGTCTGCTCTGCCCCAAATCTTCCTGAACTCCAGACCAAAACCCAATTAGCCTTTACCACCACAGAGAACTGGATGCACCAAAACCACCTTTCTCTTAACTCCAATAAATCCAAAATACTAATTTTTCTCCCCTCCAAAGTTTCCTCTGGACAAAAACACTTTCAATGTTCTTAGCCAAACTAACACTGCCATTGAAGTGGTCCCCTCTGCAAAACTCCTTGGCATCACCATAGACGAACACCTCAAAATTGATCTTCACATACAACATAACATTAAGAAAACCCACCAAAAGCTAGGTATGCTATATAGGAACAACCACTTCCTTTCAAATTCCACTAGGCATACCCTGGCAACATCCTTCCTCCTACCTTCCCTTCTATACGGAGCCCCTCTCCTAACCAACTTGTCTGCTACCAACACCTCTAAGCTTGAAGCTTGCTATAATAAGATCTCTAAATTTGCCACCAAATCCAAAACATCAGCTCACCACTGCCACAGCCTTCATTCTCTGAACTGGCTAGAACTCCCTAATCACCTAGACTATCTACAACTAACCACCGCTCACAAACTAATATTCTCCCCTAATAAATGCCCAGCCTTAAAGGACATCCTTCCTCCATACATCCCTAACAGATCACTGAGATCCGAAAACCAAAACCTAATCTCCATTAGTAAACCAAAACGACCTGCTGGCCAGCTTTTACTCTCCTTCTCACTAGGTAAAAAATGGAACTCTCTGCCTACTTCACTTAGGACTATACCCAATACTGAATCCTTCAAAACTCAACTTTTTCTTCACCTATCCTCCAAATGGAAATGCTCCTGCTTTCACCCCACTTAAATTCCATAGGGACTCTTAACTAAGCACCCCTACTCCTACTCCACTATACTCTCATACTTATTCTAATTTCTCAAAATACCTACAACTAACAGACTTTAAGTGACTGTAAAGAATATAAATATTGATTTAAAAAAAAAAAAAATCTGCCATCAAGTTCTCTGCAACTCTCAAATGTATTAACCCTACTTGTTTTTACAAACTATATTGTATGTATTTTTACTTTGTAACCTTTATTTGCATTGTGCAACTTATATTGTGTTATACTGTTCTTGGAGCTTTTCTCCCTGGGCCTCCACTGAAAATGGGCACTTCTTGGCCCAGTGGACTTCCCCGGTAATCAAACTGAAATAAATAAATAAATAAATAAATTACTTACCCCCTCTGAGGCCTTCACTGATTTCCACTGATTGCCTCTCTGGTTTCTTTGTATTCCACCTGGTTTACACCCCTTGTGCTATCTCCCTCCCCCAATACAAAGTCTATATTAGAATCCTGCTGAGCATGGAGCCATCTTTAAATTTCTAGTCTCCCACCAGGACACAAGTGCTCCTCAGCAATTACATTCTGCTTGCCGGTAAGCCATTAGACCTCAGGAATTTGTTTTAAAAGTGTTCAGATTTGTAAAGTAATACTTACTTTTTCTTTTGTCTTGGTTGGCTCTGCTGCTCTGCCTCGCTAATGCTCGGGCTCTCTCCGCCCCCTGCCCTGCCCCCTATTCCCTCCCACCCCCACTACCTCTACATTTATAGTAATCACAGCTACACCCACAGCTCACCCTCACATCACCTCCACCAGTCACAGCTCCTCAAGTCATATCACATTATACCACACCAACTTGCTCTACACAAAATACTCCCAATCACTCTCATTCCCACTAGGCATTTTTTACATCACCCATACTACTTCCCCATCCACATATAGTGCAACCCTATAATTTCTATTCAGACCCCCCCACCTAGAAACAACTTAAACTTTATAACCATGACTATCACGCAACTAAGTCTAGTCTGTCTTCTCATAATTCTTTACAACACCACAAGTTATCACTCTAGCAATATCCCTAAACTTAGTAGCACAACACTGCACTCTCGTATACAGACACCACACATTATAATAATATCTGTCCACAGTTATTCAAGAACTACATAACGGACCAATTCAGGACTAAACACATATGCTCTCATTCCTACTCCAAAAAAACACAATACTTTCTCACACTCCTCATCAAACTCCAACATCTGTATAACCATTTTAACTCCAGGCTCACCATAAGTGGGGATATCCACCCCAACCCAGGTCCAAATCCATCCTGTCCAACTCAAACTGCTCCAACACAAATGTCAGAACATAACATCCCCACTTTCTTCATCCCTGGGCAAATCAACAACAGCAGCAAAACCAACCATCTTTTAATGCTAAATATTAATATTAGAAGTATCAAAAATAAAATACCTGAACTCCAGGCCACAATAGCACACTACTCCCCAGACATAGTTGCTTTAACAGAAACCTGGCTAAATAAAAACATAGCTAACTCAGTTCTTCCTACCGGCTACAATATCATTAGGCAAGACAGACCACTTCGTAAAGGGGGTAGAACTGCCTTACTGTAAAAGTCAAACTTAACTGTCCGTCAATTACCAAACTCCTACCCCTCCCCCAATAAGTGGGACATAATTATCTCACAACTTCAACTTCACCCTAAAAAGATCATCACCACAATTGTGATCTATATTCCACCTGGTAATACACCTGCTAGCCTTGAAGACTTCTTATCCTGGTGTTCTTCCACATACTCACAAGAAAGCCTTATTCTGGGGGACTTCAACCTAGATTGGTTCACCTGTATATCATAACCACCAAGTAATCTAATAAATCTCCATGGTTACCAGCAGCTAGTCCAAATTCCAACTAGATGTGATAAAAAATGTAAAAGGGAATCCATCCTTGACTGGGTCCTAACTGACAACCCCACATTGTACCCTCACACAGGCTGTCTCCCAAACACCTTAAGTGACCACAACATAATATACTTTATACGTAGTAGAACAAACATATGCAAAACCACTAACTATATATCCACTAGAAACACAAAAAAATTCTCTCCTGAGGTCCTCAACACTTTACTCTGTAACTGTGACTGGACCCCCCCTAAACCCCCCCCCACTTGACCAGGCTGTAGCATATTTCAACAAAACATTTCTACAACACCTAGACACTGTCGCTCCATTGCGCAAAATCAAGGTTAGAACCTCTACAAACCCCTGGCTCAGTAAAGAAACCAAACAAATCCTCAAGTCCAGAGACACTGCCTGGCTTTACTATAAAAAAAAACAAAGAAACACAAAGCCTAACTGAAGTACCAAGAACTGCGCAGCCGTGCAAAAAAATGCATTAGGCTGGACAAAAAATCCTACTACACAACATTACAAACTAAATACCAACACAACCCGCAAAAAGTTTGGAAAAATGTAAACCAGCTACTAAAATCCACCCAAAAGGCTACCCCCAAACCAACCACCCCTGACACTAAAGTTCCCATCGAAACCCAATTCAACTCCCACTTTGTGAACTCAATTCTATTCTTAGTATCACAGGACAGTTCCTTCCTCACTACCCCCCCCCCAACACAATTAACACTAATACAAGCTTTACCCTCAAAACAGTTTCCACCACTTCAATCAAAAGCATGCTCTCCAAACTAAAAACCTCATCAACAGCAGCCGACCTACTCCCCAGCTATTTCTTGAAACTCACAGCAGATGCTATTGCTATCCCAGTCTCCACTCTCATAAGCAGATCAGTTGTTGAAAACTATGTGCCCAAACTCTGGAAAATATCCTATGTTACACCCATACATAAAGGCGGGACCTCCACTGAACTTAATAACTACAGACCCATTGCTTTACTCTTCCCCCTGGCCAAAATCCTAGAAAAATGCATCCATACCCAGATGCTAAACTATCTCCTAGACGGCAACATCCTGTCACCTACTCAGCATGGTTTCGGACCTGCCCATAGTACCACTACAGCCCTCCTCTGCTTCACAGACACAGTAAACCATCTCAAAAATGAAGGCCTACAAGTTTTTTTTGGATATGTCCAAAGCATTTGACACAGTCTCACACCAAATCCTGCTAAACAAACTAAACCAATATCATCTATCAAATTCCACTCTTACCTGGTTCCAAAGCTACTTAACTGACAGGTACCAAGGTGTGAAATGGGAAAATTCTCTCTCTCCTCAGCTGCCCATAACTATAGGAGTCCCACAAGGTTCTATCTTAGGACCACTACTATTCACAGTCTTCACAAATGACCTCCATACCTCCACACAGCATGCATCTATAATTCAGTATGCAGATGACACTACCTTAATCTGTGCTGCACAAAACATTCCCACCCTCCTGCAAACAACTCAACTAGCATTCTCTGACTTTGAAAACTACCTTACCAAAGCCCAACTTATCCTCAATCCAAAGAAAACTCAGCTTGTGATTATAACCAGTTCTAACAAAAACACTAACAGTCAATTCACTAATGCTACTCCAATTGCTCCAGTGGCACAGGCTAAGCTATTGGGAATAACCATAGACTCCCACCTAAAATTTGATAGTCATCTCAACTTAACTATTAAAAAAGTACATGCTAAATTGGGGTCGCTCTACCATATCAAACCATTTCTTACCAACAACACAAGATCAGCCATTGCTCGCTCCCAACTTCTATCCACCCTACTCTATGCATCTCCCATTCTGACTAATCTCAACAAAACTGAACTAAGCAAAATGGAAGCCTGCTATAACAGAATTGCCCGCTTTGCTGCAAATTACTCATATAGAACTCATCATCGTACTGCTTTGAGACCGCTCCACTGGCTTGAACTGCCCAACCTCCTAACCTACAATCAGCTCTGCCTCTGTCATTCTATTACCTCCCCAATAAGTGTCCTGCCCTCAAAAAACTAGTACAGCATCACTCAGCCAAAAGGCCTCTTAGATCATCAAGCAAACTACTACTAGGGAACCCACCAAGTAGACTACAAGATGGTGACAAATACACTAACAGTATGGTTATTACCTTTGATGGACAAACAACATCCATCAGGAAAATTGTTGAAAAGGAATGGGAAAACTTTTTGAAATTCTCTGACTTGCATAATATTTTTTTTGACAAACCAAAACTTGTGTATAGAAAAGGGAAAACCATAAAAAATTATTTAGAACGTGGTGACACTGATGTTAAGGCTATTACATCTACCAACAAGAAGGGTCTGTTTGGATGTGGTGCATGCAAATACTGTGCAAATCTTTTAGTTGGAGAGAGTTATTATCTTAAAGCAAGGGACAGGAGATTGGTACTTAACTCCTTTGCTAATTGTAATACCAATGGAATCATTTATTTGGCAGTATGTATGACATGTGACTCATTCTACATAGGCAAGAGTGAAAGGAAGCTCAAACAACGTATTTATGAGCATTTGTATGACATTAGAACAGCAAGGGAAAGTAATGCACTTTACAAACACTCTTGCCTTTGTACTAGAGCTAAATACAGATTTTTTGTGTTGTAAGTTGTACAAGTTGATCCTAGGGGTGGCATGTGGGAGACCAGGGTTGAATATCGAGAACTGTTCTGGCAAATAGTGCTAGAATCAACTAAACCCCAGGTCTTAACGACATGGGTTCCATAGCACCCATTCTAAAATTGAGAGCAGCCAAACTTTGATGTTGTGACATCAAAATCATCAATAACTTATTCATTATCTGCCATTTTTTATTTATTATTCATGTTTTATAATATTTTAGGTTAGAATATGTTGATTGTGCTGATACATATTCACTATGGTAATTTTAAGAAGAATACAAGCATTGTTTGCTACATAGTTTTGACACTGAATTTTTGGATTTATTTTAAAGTGCATTTTCAAGCTGTTTTAATTGAATAAGAGATTAATTAATCTATTAAGATATTTTAATTAGTACTTGTATAAAAAGCAGGGTATCCTGGGTCTTTTTGTATTCTCATTTGTCATTCTGAAGAAGTGTGGACGAAAACGGATGTAAAATAAAGCGTTAAAAACTTTTCCATTAGTGCTTCAGCTTCAGCTTAATTCTAGCACTGCACTTGAAAGAGACGTTTTCCTGTGGTATCAGTTTGCTGCCTGAGTTCGTTTAGTGTCTTTTTTTTGTGATTATCAGTTGATTTGGACACTTTCCTGTACTTGTTTATCTATTACTAGAAGTCACCAACAGCTACAATAGCTTTGGAGATGCACTATATAGTAGTTCAGTGGCTAAAAAAATGGAACTCTGTCCCTACAAGCATTCAAAACACATCATCCAAAGCCTCCTTTAAAGACCTAATCAGGCAACATCTCAAGGAAAGTTGGCAGTGGCATGATTGCTCCCCAGGCTAGTGAAAGCAGATAACACATACATACAAAATCTAGAGCACTTGATAATAGTTTTCAATCTTACTCACAACCACTGGCTAATCTACAATGTATGTACTGTACCTGTGTACTATGTATGTATTCTACCTATGTTCCAAATTTCAGCTGTACACCACAAATCTATTAATTACCTTTATTTTTAAAATTAATATTTTTTGTTTGTTCTCTCCACTGTAACCGTTTATGTGCCGCATACCACTGTAAAAACATGTCTCCTGTAATTTGTGTGTCTAAATAACTAAATGTGTCTGTAATTTTTCTTTGTGGAGCTTTTCTCCCCGGGCCTCTGCTGAAAAAGGGCCTTTTCGGCTCAGTCAGACACCCCCGGTTAACAAATATAAAATAATAAAATAAAATAATAATAGTCACACACTACCAGCCACCCTACCTATACTCAGGCTAAACACTGCTTCATACCTGTTTCCTTAAACTTGTGTAATGTCTAACTTATTCACCTTCTCAAATACAAAACATCTAACCATTCAGTTCACTTTGATATAACCTGGAGTAAGTTCATAGAATTTATATAAAAAAACCTAAATAATCCCAATCTGTTTTTCTCTAAAATCACTTTTCATGATGACATTCATGTCAGCCTCAGCCCTTCAACCTCATCCATTTCACCCTCCTCTGCCCCTAACACTTGTACAACAACCACCAAATTTCTCCTTATTTCAGTTAATATTCAGTAGTATGCTAAACAAAGTTGCAGACCTATAAACATGGTGTCTTCAATACTATATTACTGTCATTACCGAAACATACCTAAAACTCCTTATGAAAGATTCTGAAACTCTCTCTCCCAGCTACAATATAATCTGATGTGACAGATTGCACAAAAAGGGGGGGGCATTGCAGTTGTGTACAATAAATAACTTTCTCACCCCTCAGAACCAACATACCAGCCTTCCAAAATGCAGAACTTCCTATCTCTCTTCTCAGTGTTAACAAACATAAGAAGCTGTGTATAGTTGCCATCTGCATACCACCAGGTAAAAATATTAGCTCATTAGAAGAAATTCTTTCCTGGATAACTGCAAATGTTAGTACTGAAACAAATATCATAGGTGATGTTAACATTGACTGGGTTATGTTTGACATCGAATAACCCAGCTAGTCTCAACTTGTACTAGCCTTGACATCATTGTCTTTAATCTCCAACCTGTCTCCGCATCATATGTTAGACAGCTACTAAAGAAACTGAAGCCTTGTTCTTCTGCTGATGATCTTCCTTCTGAATACCTTCAGCTCACTGCAGACACTGTATACTCAGTCTCGATTCTCATCAACAGATCTATTGAAGACTCTCATGTTCCTGCCTTTGGAAAAATATTTATTATTCCCCTCCATTAAAGAGGTAACTCTTCTGCAGTCTCTAACTTTAGGTGAGTTGCCATCCTGCCCCCTTTATTAAGATCCTGGAAAAGTGTATTCATAAGCAACTCCTTCAGTACTTTTTAAAAAATTATCTCCTAACCTGAACATGACATGGTTTCCATCCACGCCACAGCACCACTGCAGCTCTCAACTTTTCTGACACCATTAATAAGGCTAATGAATAAAGAAAGTTTCTCTCTTCTGTTTTTCTAGATCTTTCAAAAGGTTTTGACACAGTATCATATGAGAAACGTCCGACTCGTGTCCTCTCTAGGCCTTTACAAACCAACTTTTCTGTGGTTCTGTACCTAGCTGAAAGATATCAATCTGTCAAATGGCTGTCTTTACTTCTATTTTCCAGGTTAAAACAGGTGTTCTCAAGGCTGTCTTCTCAATCTACTGCTCTTTTTAACATTTTCATCAATAACCTTCTCTCAGCAAGATTGCTTTTAGTATACGGATAACTCATTTCTCATCTGCTCATCTGACAACCCACTACAGCTACAGTTTATGACACAAAATGCCTTCAACTCAGTTGAACGTATAAACCAACTTTTACTTAATCCCAAAAGGGCTGAACTACTACTGTTTTTCCCAAGTCCCATGCCAATGCTAAAAATAAGTTCTACATTACCTCTCTAAACAATACAACTATTGAAGTAGTTACCCATACCAATTTGCTTGGAGTCACCATAGATGACAACTTAAGATTGATCTTCAAATACAAATCTGTATAAAAAACTCATCAAAAGCTAGGTAAGATATATATATATATATATATATATATATATATATATATATATATATATATCAAAAAAAAATTCCTTATTCCTAGTGTAATCACCCTGACTGACTCTTATCTTTTACCCTCTCTTCTCTATGGCTCACCTGTTTTGACTGACATCCAGATTTCTCTTAAATCACAACGAGAGCAATGCTATAATAAGATAGCTAGATTTGTAGCTAACCTGCCACATAAAGCTCATCATTGCTCTGCATTATGTACTTTCTTAGCTGGTTAGAATTCCCATATATACTAGCCCATACACAATTTCTTCTAACCCATAAAATATTATATAATCCCTCTACCTGCCTTCAGTACTTTATCAGCATCATCTCAGTCACCCTGTGTGCTCTCAAGACAAAATCCTGCTTGAAATCTGTAAACAAAAAAATTATGGGACAAAGTCTGTAGTCGCATTACATAGCAAACTATGGATCTCCACCCCAGATTCAATCAGAACTGTGTCTAGCCTCCATGTATTTAAACCCTCTGTCAAAGCATTTCTTAGTAACACTGCACCACACCATAATTCACATTCATACTAACCGCTTATCATACTACCTCTACTTTTCAACACCTGACCTCTCCTCATTCTTAGCTGGGACTTATTTTCTTTTCTTTTTTTTTTTTCATAGCATAATAGACTGTACTTTTAATACTTTTGTGTATACTGATCATCATAGGTTCATAGGCTGGTACTAGGCTATCGGCCCTAGGGCCTATACAAGCCTAGCCATAACAATTCCCAGGCTATTACTTCCCTAGTCCCCTATCTAACAAGGTGATTGATGTGATCCCCGGGGTGAATTTCCTATCTCCCATCCAATCGTCAAGGTTCTTTTTGAAGAGGGCCAAAGAGGCGCTCAGCTTAACATGTATGAGCAGTCTGTTCCAGTGTATGGGGAGTCTCTGGGTCAGGAACCTATCCATCATGTTTTGTTCATTGTGATGACCAGGTTTAGATTCCTGGAGCGTGTGGCTCTGAGAGATTGGGATTTCTTTAAGTGTAGCATGTCCAGCAGCTCTGGGTTTGACATGTCCTTGTATGTTAAGAAGAGATCACCTCTGAGCAGGCGATATGTGACAGAGTATACGTGGAGTTTTTTTAGACGGTCAGCATAGGGCATCTGCTTTAGACTTCTGATTCTTTTAGTGAGGTATTTCTGTGGCCTTTCCAGTTGTTGCAGATGTCTTGTGAGGTACATACCAAATGGGGCGTTGTACTCTATAATGGGTCTAATGAGAGATGAGTACAGTGGGACAATAACCTCCTTTTTTCTGGATGGAAAGCCCTTAATGATGAGGTGTGCCACATAGAAGGATTTCCTGACTGTTGTGGCGATGTGGTTATCGAAGGTGAGACCACTGTCCACTTGTGTCCATAAGTCCCTTATCACACTTTTGGTTATCTCATAGTTGTCATTTTTTTATTTTTTTATTATATCACATGTTTCCTTGTGTTTTGTTTTATGCTATCCCATTTTCAAAGTGTTTTATTTGATGTTATCTTACTCTGTGGAGTTTTTCTCTCTGAGTTTCAGCTGAAATGGGTACTTGTTACTCAGTCAGACTTTCTCTGTAAACAAATGTCAATAAGTAAATAAATAAGTGAATAAATATCACTGTGCAGGCCTTTGGTATGTTAAGAAATATGCCCACCCAGCACCACCATAGCCAACAGCACTGTTCCATGTAACTTTGAATGAAAATTGAGAAATATTTTATAGATTTTAATATGAAGTTGTAGGAATGGCCCAGTTATGTCCATCAGTGATGCTATGTCCATTAGTGACATTCTGCTGGACATAATGCATTTTAAGGGAGAAGACTAAGCTTTTTGTGCATTTTTTGTAATGGAATAGTGTCTTTGCGTATGCTTACAGTAACAAATTAATACCTTCAACAAATCACTAACTTGGAGATCAGAACAGTTTTGTACCTTGTGAAGATGACATCTTGCACATTCTTAATGCAGTTATTTTCTGCATCTTATTGTGAATTGCATTAGCTAACCACATTCAACAGTGTGGCTTGAAATACCTGTACAGTATGATACTGGATTGTGCTGTATGCTTCTCACTGAGGGTGGAAACGTGGGTCATGGTCACCTGGCCAGGCAGGAAGTTGGGAGGACTGGAAAATGTGTTTGACAGATTATGTTGTTTCTGTAGTGTAGTGGTAATCACATCTACCTAACATGCAGAAGGTCCTGGGTTCAATCCGAAGTAGAATTATTACATTTTCTTGGGGTTGGCATAATGATTAAGGTTTTTATCTTACAGACACAAGGTACAGGGTTTGATTCTTACCTTTGAGAAAAACTGGCCAGGCTAAAAATGGCAGCTAGCCTAGTACTTACCTATGAACCTATATAACTGTCCATTCTTTCAGTGCCAGACAAAATATTCCCACTGATAGAAGTGTTAGCTTCATCACTAAAGCACCAAACTGAGAACCTGGAAGTTAATGGTTCAAATCCTTGGATATTGGAACATCAGGCATTGCCAAACAAATTCTCATTATGTTGGTAACTAGATAATTTAAAAGCAAATATTGCTGAAAAGCTGAAATTCTACAGCAACAGCTTGCTAAGTAGAAGGAAAACATTATAAACCCTGATTACAAAAGACTGAAAGAACTTAAATAAATGCTACCCAGCTGTGGAATGAGAAAGTGGAATTGTTATAGAAAGTAAAAAACATGGAAGATTGTCTATGTCAGGAGTCAGCAAAAAGAAAGTAATATACAAAATAAAGTAAGAACAAAAAACAAACAAATATTTGGAGATGCAGCTTGTAAAAGCTGAAAAATAAATGAAAGACTTTTGAACAGCTACCAGTTTTGTTTGCAGTATGTAAGTAATTATGTGCATTTCTGCTAAGCAGGAATTCTGTCTGGGGTATCTTGAACTGCTACTAGCAGTCTGGAGATTTCCATCAGGAAAACGGGATGGGGTCCATCCTTGCCTTCTTCACACTTGTTAACCCCTTCTGTAAGAACACATAAATGGGCGTAGCATAAAAAGTAAAAGCATTTATTTATTGATCAAACTTTGTACTTGCAGAAATCACTGCAAAGAATCATTACTGCATTTAGAGTAATCTCTCAGAAATGCTTACTATCTTTTCTAGGCACTCAGTTATACAATTCCAAAATGTTGTCCAGTTGCAGCTTACAGCAAAGACTTAATTACAATATATACATTTTCAGGCATGTTTCTACTGTTGCATAAAATGCCCTGTTGCAATTTATGCTGCGTTCGCTTGAAATCATGATCATGCCAGGTGCCGAGAGTTAACAACTCTAACATGATGATAAACTTGAATACTTCTTGCCACGGTAAATGTCAGGGTCAGAAAAAAAAAGGGAATACCCTTTGAAGCATTGATAAACTTCTATAACTTGAGCATATTGGTAAAACTGAATATCAACCAGCTAGTCAAGAGGTAAGCTTGTTTAACGCTACATAATTCTCATTTTTCTGTAACGTTTAAGCATGCAGAGTATCACTGCTAGTCTCATTCTGTTTCCTTGAGTTGAGATTCTAGTACATTTTTCCTGTCTGTGAGATGGTAATTCACTACAGCAAGAGTAAAGGGGTTGGAGTTGCTGAATTCTTACTAAACCCAGGAGCTCACCTCCCACTGGTGCTGCTGGACAGCTACTGTGCCTTCCACAGTCTGACACTTGATAGCAGCACATGTGGTGATGGTGTATGTTTATCAGATAAACAGTTCTGTACTTGTAGAAATCACATCAGACTGAATAGGCCGTGATACAGATTAGTTTGTTTGTCACTGCTTGCAGTGCTTGGTGGGCCACAAACTCGGACTTTAAGGTGGTCTACATTACCTGCCTCTGTTAAGCACTCCAAACTCTGGACAAATGTTATCACTACAATGCTGTCCAATCTACAGTGTAACAGTAAGTTATTGATGGGAGATTTTAGTCTATACAGGGAGAGTAAACTTACCTAGCTGCCATTTGTTTCCCTTAGTGATAGTTGTCGCACACAGCTGGCAAAATGTCCAGACAGAATCCAGTCACAGAGATGTATACCTTTCTGGACCAGATCTGCACAAGATGCCTGTCCAGATGTGGTCTCCTTTAAGAGGCACCTATTTTTTAGAGATCATTGCAGGGCATTTCTAGTTTGTTGTGAAGGTACTGTTGGGAGTACAGGGCATGTAAAGAAGAACAAGAAAAGGCAATTTGGGAATATTTGGGTAAATACTCACTGGTTCTGTGGCACCAATCAAAATGACTGCCACACTGCTTACAGTGTTATCTAGAAATTCTGTTACCATTGCAAAATACTTTTTGCCTATACAGAAATATTCCAGCCCCATGGATGATGCCTGAACTGAAGCATGCCTTTGAAGATGGAATAACCTGGCAAAAGTGAAGGAGCTGCCAATCTGACCTCCAGCATTTCTGTGACATTAGGAACTACGGTGAAAGGAAGACTAAGAAAAGAAAAATACACTTTCTGAAGCCAATATATTTAACCCATACTAAAACATTGAAATTTTGGAAAGAGAAACTGGTAAAACTAAAGTCAGACACATCCTTTCCCCAAATGTTGGAAAGGACATGCTTTTTAACAGCAATGATAATATCTGGCAGATCTGCTAACATCTTTGCAAAGCAGCACAGTACAGTAACTGTTGTTCCTAACCAAATGGGAAAGAAAAAAAAACAAATGCAGTTTTCAGTTTTCATCTGGATTTAACTACAGTGAAATTACAAATCGCCAAAGTAACTGCATTGCTGAGAGAAATTCCAAGCTATGATCAGGCATTCTTTTATAGCTTGTACCTTCAGACCCTCTAACATATTCATAGCTGAACTGTCTCAATCTGTTATGTATGTCTGCTTACTTCTAGGAATCTTCCCAGAACTTTGGAAGCCCATTTGCATTATCTGCTCATCAAATCAAGGACCAAAAACTAAAATAGGCCTATTGCATTACTTCCTGTATTATCCATAATTTTGGAGAAAGGCATGGTCTCCCTAACTGAAGTTATACATACAGGTATATGGCTTACAAAGGGAAAATGAACATTGATGAGAAATGGGCAAAGTACTATTAGGACTCTACTGCCTTTCACCAAAACCATCATAACAGCTAAGGACAAAGGCAAACTGTCAGGTCTTGTTTTGCAAATCTGCCTAAAAGCATTAGTTATAAGAAAATGCCAACTGAATTGCCTTTGTAAGGTTTAAACCATCCTGTAGTAAACTGGTTTGAAAGTTGCCCAAAGAACAGATTCTCAGAGTAAATGTCTTATAAATAATTCAGCATCCACCTAGTAAGTAAAATAATCCCTTGATGATTTCTTCCTGGGTTTGTACATTTTACTAGGCTGTTAATCTTACTTAAAAGGTTACAACACACAGATGATATGGTTTTCTGGCTCTCCCACCAAAATCCTGTAGAAGCTACCAAAAAAAAAACATCACTGAGTTTATGCATTAAAGAAGCTGGGGCTTTATGTTAGGCTTGGTAAGACCAGCTGTATGTAAGTAACTTGGTATGGTCAGTAGTAACTGGAGCAAACTATCTTCATTAGAATTGGTACAATAGTACCTCGAGCAAAGGATCCTCATTAGAATTAGTACAGTAGTAAATGGAGCAAAGAATCCTTATTAGAATTAGGAAAATAGTAACTGGAGCAAAGGATCCTCGTTAGAATTGATACAATAGTACCTGGAGCAAAGGATCATTAGAATTGGTACAGTACAAACTGGAGTAAAGGATCCTCATTAGAATTGGCACAATAGTAACTGGAGCAAAGGATCCTCATTAGAACTGGTACAGTACAAACTGGAGCAAAGGATCCTCATTAGAATTGGTACAATAGTAACTGGAGCAAAGGATCCTCATTGTAGTAATTGGAGCATAGGATCCTCAGAATTGGTACAGTAGTACCTGGAGCAAAGGATCTTCATTAGAATTGGTACAGTAGTACCTGGAGCAAAGGAGCCTCATTAGAATTGGTAGTGTAGTATGTGGAGCAAAGGATCCTCAGAACTGGTACAGTAGTAACTGGAGCAAAGGATCGTCATTAGAATTGGTACAGTAATAACTGGAGTAAAGGATCCTCAGAATTCGTGCAATAGTAACTGGAGCAAAGGATCCTCATTAGAATTGGTACAGTACAAACTGGAGCAAAGGATCCTCATTACAACTGGTACAATAGTAACGGAAGCAAAGGATCCTCATTAGAATTGGTAGAGTACAAACTGAAGCAAAGGATCCTCATTAGAATTGGTACAATAGTAACTGGAGCAAAGGATCCTCATTAGAATTGGTACAATAGTAACTGGAGCAAAGGATCCTCATTAGAATTGGTGCAGTACAAACTGGAGCAAAGGATCCTCATTAGAATTGGTACAATAGTAACTGGAGCAAAGGATCTTCATTAGAATTGGTGCAGTAGTAAATGGAGCAAAGGATCCTCATTAGAATTGGTACAATAGTTACTGGAGCAAAGGATCTTCATTAGAATTGGTGCAGTAGTAAATTGAGCAAAGGATCCTCATTAGAATTGGTACAATAGTTACTGGAGCAAAGGATCTTCATTATAGGTTCATAGGTTCATAGGTTTATACTAGGCTATCTGCCCTAAGGCATTTATAAGCCTAGCCCAAATTTTTGTGGCTTATGCCACCCCTTATATGAAAAAATACTGTGCCCATTAGTTTGTTGTGCCTCTGTCCAGCAATGACACAGAGATGATTCCCGGGGTAAACCTACGATCTCCCATCCACAGGTCTAGATTTCTCTTGAACAGAGTCAGCGAGGTGCTCTGCCTCACATGGACCGGGATTTTATTCCACAGCATAGGGAGTCTCTGAGTGATAAATCTATCCCTCCAGCACGTCCTGTTCATATCCGTGCTAAGGTTTAAGTCGCTTGCTCTAGTGGTTTTGGTGGATTTGGATTTTTTGAGGTGGAGCATGTCCATTAATTCCGGGTTGGACATGGCCTTGTATGTCAGGCACATGTCACCTCTGAGCAGATGGTATGCGACTGTATAGAGCTGGAGTTTCTTCAATCTGGCAGCATATGACAGATTTTGGAGTCCCTTTATCCTTTTGGTGAGGAACTTTTGGGGTCTCTCCAATTGCTGCAGATGTCGGGTGAGATACATCCTGAATGGGGCATTGTACTCGATCATTGGTCTGATAAGTGAAGAGTACATGGGAACAATGACCTCACTAGATCTGGATGTGAATCCCTTCATGATCAGGTGGGCAATGTAGAAGGTCTTTCTAACCACTTTAGCAATGTGAGTGTCAAATGAAAGGCCACTGTCAACCTGGGTCCACAGGTCCCTGATAACCTCTTCTGTGCTTAGTGGATTGCCACCTATATGGTAGCTTGGGGTTACCTTGTTTTTCCCGAAGGGTATGACTATACATTTTTGGCGTTTAACTTCAGGCCATGGCTCTGGCACCAGCTATCTGTTTCCGTGAGTCCCTTCTGAAGGATATCCGTGTCCGATGCACTTTCCACTATGGCGCCCAGTTTGCAGTCGTCTGCAAACTTTGTCAGCCAAAGTCCTCCCATGTTGGCCTGTACTTCTGAGAAGTAGATGCCAAACAATAGGGGCCAAGGACCGAGCCCTGTGGGACACCACTTGTGACCGGCTTGGAGTCTGACATAGCGCCAGCAACTCTAACCCTGTGGGTTCTGTCCTTAAGCCAGTTTGCAACCCATCTTGTGACATATGGGTTTACATTTAAGCTGGTAAGTTTTTCTACAATACCCGAGTGGGGTATTGTGTCAAAGCCTTTGCAAGGTCAAGGTAGGCTGTATGGACTGCCTTTCCCTCATCATTGGCCTTGGTGACTGTTTCGAAGAAGTCGACCAAGTTCAAAAGGCATGATCTTCCCTTGACAAAGCCAAACTGGGTCGGGTCCAATGTCTTCAAGTCCCCTATATCTTTGTTTATGAGCTCCATTATGATCCTCTCCATAGCTTTGCAGACTAGACTTGTTAAACTTATGGGGCGGTAATTACCAGGGTCAGTAGAGGCGCCTTTGTGGAGTGGGACCACAGTTGCCGTCGCCACTCCTTGGGCACGTATCCTGTGGTAAGGCTGAGATTAAACAGCTGCCTTATGTGCGGGTTTAATTCCTCATTTAGCTCGTGTAGCACACAGCCAGGGACACCATCCGGTCCCATTGATGCTGTGTTTTTAGCTTTAGAGAGAGCAGCTTTCACCTGCGCATTTGAGATGTCCGGGAGGCTACACTCGGCTGGGATAGTTATCTCTCCTTTAGGGGGGTGAAGTTTGCACTGAACCTGTCTGCCAGTATGTTGGCAATGTCTGTGGGTTCAGTGATTTTTGTATCATTTTGGACTAATTCTGAGCATATCTGGGTGTTTCCACCCAGGTTCCTAACATAGCTGAAAAAGGCCTTATGATTGTCCTTTGAATCCATGGCAATTTTTCTCTCAAAATTGGCCTTAGTTGATTTTATGAGTGCTCGTATTTTTTTTACTAATAATGATCAGGGGTGACTTCCCTTTTATGGATTTTGTTCTATCATGTAATAGCTTTCTCCTCTTATTGTAAAGTTTGTTAATGGCTGGGGTCCACCAGACTGGACGTTTGCCCTTTGTGGAAAGAGTCTTGGTTTTATTTGGGATTGCCTGATCCATGCAGTCCTGGAGGTGTTCATTGAAGGCATTTGTAAGGGCTTCCGTAGCTTGGGTTGTGGTTTCCACTGGCTCAGGGGCCTTGAAGGATACCACACCAGTCTTGAGTAGTGTGAAGTTTGCTTTAGAGAAGTTCTTCACTATGGTCTTTTTTGTTTGGGGTGGGGGCGGGATGTGGATTTCCAGTGAGATTAGTTTATGATCAGATCTCACCAATGAGGGATATACTTCCGGTGTGGAGCATTTTGTCCCCATGTTTGTGACAATGAGATCTAGTATATTTTCTCCTCTCGTGGGAACAGTGACTAGCTGTTCCATGGCATTTGAATTTGTGAACTCCAGGAACCGTTGGGCTAGAAAGTTAGGGCTTGAGTAATGTTCCCAGTCTATATTCGGGTAGTTGAAGTCACCCAATATGATGGTGTTTGGAGATACATTTATACCCTCCAGTGTCTTCAGGAAGGCTGTGCGGAGTTTCTGAGTTTGAGAGGGTGGCCTGTAGCATGCTACAATTTGTAGAGCAGTTTTGCCTATGGTTAGTTGCACCTGGATGGTTTCCGAAGCTTCGTGCGTTGCCACCAACCTGGAGGTGTGGGTATCCTTTATGAATATGGATACACCCCCTCCTTTTGTGGTGTGGTCCGGGTTTTGGGGCCGGAACGCATGATATGAGGTAAAACCTAATAGTGCCGGGGTGCTCTCAGGAGCCTTGAACCAAGTTTCAGTTACAGCACAGACATCGATGTTCTCCATACTGAGAAGGGCCTCGAAAGTGCGTGCATTTTGAGATTTAGACTTCTGGCATTGAGCAGCATTACCCTCAGTTTCTTCCCATTTTGTTTTCTAGGGTGGTAGGTTTAGAATTTGAGCCTTGCCTAAAAAGGCACTATGGGGTGGCAAGAGCCTTAGCCAACATCCGGAATCCCAGGGTGACAGGTGCAAGCCGTCCCTTGCAGCAGCGTGGCTTGTCAAGCATGTCATCCCAGGCAGACAGACACTGGATCCCCTTTGAATGACACCAGACATTAAGCCAATTGTTAAAGCTGATCATCTTGTCTCTATATTGTGGCATCATTCTTGTTGAAGGAAGGATACTGCTCAGGGTTAGGGTCATACCTGCCTGGGCTACATAATCAGAGAGCTCCTCTATGTCTCTTTTCATGTAGTCCAGGGAGGTACGTCTCAGGTCATTCACACCAGCATGGACAATGACTGTGTCATATTTGTACTTGCCGTGGAGTGACCCGAGTGCTTGTGTTATGTGGCGGATTCTAGCGCCCGATAGGCAGCTTACTGTGACCCTCTCCTTGTTCAGCCTGGTGAGTGGGACGTCAGTGTGTCTGACTATGGAGTCACCTATGACAAGTATGTTTGGTGTTGTATTTGGCCTTAAGGGCTGTAATTGGTAAACTAGTAAATGGAGCAAAGGATCCTCATTAGAACTGGTACAGTAGTAACTGGAGCAAAGGATCCTCATTAGAATTGGTACAGTACAAACTGGTGCAAAGGATCCTCAATTAGAATTGGTACAATAGTAACTAGAGCAAGGGATCTTCATTAGAATTGGTACAATAGTAACTGGAGCAAAGGATCCTCATTAGAATTGGTACAATAGTAACTGGAGCAAAGGATCCTCATTAGAACTGGTACAATAGTAACTGGAGCAAAGGATCCTCATTAGAATTGGTACAGTACAAACTGGAGCAAAGTATCCTCATTAGAATTGGTACAATAGTAACTGGAGCAAGGGATCTTCATTAGAATTGGTACAATAGTTACTGGAGCAAAGGATCCTCATTAGAATTGGTACAATAGTAACTGGAGCAAAGGATCCTCATTAGAACTGGTACAATAGTAACTGGAGCAAAGGATCCTCATTAGAATTGGTACAGTACAAACTGGAGCAAAGGATCCTCATTAGAATTGGTACAATAGTAACTGGAGCAAGGGATCTTCATTAGAATTGGTACAATAGTAACTGGAGCAAAGGATCCTCATTAGAATTGGTGCAGTACAAACTGGAGCAAAGGATCCTCATTAGAATTGGTACAGTAGTAACTGGAGCAAAGGATCCTCATTAGAATTGGTACAATAGTAACTGGAGCAAAGGAGCCTCATTAGAATTGGTACAGTAGTAAATGGAGCAAAGGATCCTCATTAGAATTGGTACATAATTCATATATAGGTACCTGTGAATCTGTATGTAGAGATCCAGCTGTGAGCTTTTCTGATTGTATCCTTGGTACCGCAGACAGAGTAAAGTTGCTGCTTTCTGCCTGATTTAGAGCCTCAGGCCTTTTCATCGCAGAAGATAGACAGACCCTGACAAAAACATCCTGTTTTGCCACAGTGGAATAATCCCGTCCAGTTATATCTGCAACCTTGTCAAATAACTTGGAGTATAGGCATTACAAAATAAAATTTACAGATTGATTATAAGTACATCAGGGAAGCAGCATTATTGTAGCTACACCCACAGCTTCTGCTAGTTGATTTCCCTATTAATCTGTGAAGCAAACCATCAGTTACATAATGGCCTGTACTGCTGTGGGTCTATATGTAAACTTCTTAGACTCTAAAAGGTGTAGTAGAACTCTAAGGTTTCATATATTTGCATTAAAACACATTCTGCACTGCTCTCTGTAATGCTTGTCAAGAGCATTTTCCATTATAGTTCCAAGAGTATGAAACGCTCTTCCAAATGTATTAAAACCATTGCATACTGTACTTTTCTTTACTAGTGCAAGCCATGTATAATTGTTGTGAGGTTGTTAGCTAAAACTGATTCTGCAGTTTCATTTGGTATTACCATATGGGTCTGAAGAGTCAGTACGCTTTTTGATGTTATCTAGTTAATGTGTTAGTATTAAGTTAAACTTCTGCATATATGATGCTTGCATAAGCTAGGCCTAATACTGTTATAAACTTAAGTACTGCTCCTTGCACTGTAACTAGATTGTGTGTGAAAGAGGACCATGTTCATTTCACTCAGTTTACTTCCCTGTAAAATTATTAAAATAAAGCTTCTGAGAGGCTTCTACTTGGGCATCCATTTCACTACTTTCTAGTTCTTACATAATGTTACAGACTGGATTCCTAAGTTGAGCAAACTTTACTTTGGCTATCCTGCAGAGCATGATTTTGATCAGCCATGCCTTACTGAGGACTGAGGGCACATTGCTGATTAGTTTTTCATGTTCTGCATTTTGACTTTATGGTGAACATAGTGTAGTTGTGTGAATTTACCCGTCATAACAGTAGATGTTGAAATAACAGGATCATTGTTGCAGGACTGGCTGCCTCCATTCCAGCATCCCATCTCTGATGCTGCACCTATTTTGGATGTAGTAGTCTCCAAATGTAGCCAGCCCTTCATCATTTACAGTGGTAATTCATCTTTATTGCACTATGACTTAATCAAGGTAAGAAAGCACATTTCCTTTTATTTTGGTTTTGCAGTAGTTGGAGGCATATTTTAGTGTTTTTGTGAAAATTTGCCTTTTTCTTTTATGTGGTTTTATATTGGTTTAAGCTTTCACAACTCCCTTAGCCTTTCCA
The DNA here is from genome assembly GCF_019279795.1 of Protopterus annectens. Lineage (NCBI taxonomy): Eukaryota > Metazoa > Chordata > Ceratodontiformes > Protopteridae > Protopterus > Protopterus annectens. Next base: position 287,234,885 of record NC_056746.1, read on the forward strand.
AAATGCATTTGTTGGTATACTAGCTCTGTTTACCACTTTCTGGAGATCAAAAATTAACAAAGTAGAATGCATGATACACTTTGTTATTGTTATATTCCCAGTGACCATGGTTTGAGTCTGTTCATGTGGCCCCTAAGAATGTCTGACTGCTGAAAAAGATCAGGTAAGGCAGCTGACATCTGCCTCCATTTAATTCATATGAATTCCTGCACAAGTGATCATGTTAAGTGAACACCTGCTATTAATACCAGTAGACTCGCACAACTGTACCTTCTTGGAGCAACAGTTGTTGTAGATGCACTACTGACTGTTTTTTCTCATTCCTAGGAAACTGCTGCCAGGTTGACTTAACAGTTTAACTTGAATTGCTCCTGATGCCATTTAACTTGCAGCAGTCCTGTGCCCTATTTAAGCTTCAGCACTCTTTATTATGTGCAGCTTTTGCAACAAGCTTTCAAGACACGCTGCTGTAAATGTGGAAAGTGTCAAAAGTGTTTTCTTACACTGGGTACATTTTTTGTGGTTTTGTATAACAAGACTGCACCAGAAGAAAGAGAGACATGTTTTAATGCCTGATAACTTGTAAGTAGTTTATTAAATTTTTGAATCAAACCTCAGATTGCTATCTGTCTGGGAAATCTGCTAGGAATGATGTGCTGTTGACTGCAGGTATTTTTCCTTTATGAAGGATTCCAAGTGTTCCTATGTGGGCTAAAGGCCACTGCCAATCAAACAGAGTGATTGCCCTCTGAGAGTCAGCCAAGACAAACCATCATCGACAGATGCCTCCAGACCTGGGTTGGGGGGCACATGCTGGGGCAAGTGCATTCCAAGGCCTATGACTCAAAGACCTCTGCATCTGCCATAAATCTAAAAAAATTAGGTAAAATCATGGCAAAGGCATTCTTCAGACCTTTCCTTCCAAGAGGCCAGATGAGGAAAGACACAACAACCAACACATGTGTTACATGGTACATCACAGGAGGGGGAGGCACACACTCATACTCCTCTATACTGAGGCACTGGACCCAGGGGATGTGGCTACAATGGGAAGTTGTTATGCTGAATGTTGACTGAGTAATCAGAACACACTAGGTAGAAAGCATTCTGTAAACTGTGTCATATGTTCTGGAGTCTGTGCATAGAGTGGTTCCATCACGTACCTTGTTTACCAGTGGAAGAATTGATGTCCAAGCTGATCCCATGCAAGTGCAGATTGTTTCACTTTTCGTGGTTCAAGTTTGTTGAATAATTTGCTGCAGCTTTTTAAATATCAAGTAAATGTTCTGTCTTTCTTTGCAGCCCTATGCAGTACAAGGTGTAATTAGTCCCCAGAGCAACGTGGATTTTCACACAAGTCTAAGGCAGAGGTAGGTGAAGTTTATGCATATTGGTATGCACTTGCCTCTGTAATATTATGTTTGTATTTTTTGCTGTGAGTAATTCTGTCTTGTGTGCATAAACCCTTAACATAGGTATCTATAGTTTCATTTGTTGGCTCTGACAGGATGACCATAGCTCTTCCATTTGTAACCTTCAAACATTAAGCAGCACTGAAAAACTTGAGTGTCATATTAAACTGACAATTTCACTCCTACAGCTCTGGATACATCAGAAAGATTATTTTTCTGACGCATTCTGCAGTGATGTAAAACTCATCACCTGCATCTTTAGAAGCTGCAGTCTCTTATATTGTCCATGTGGATTGTGCATACATTTGAGCTAAATTGTGTTCTTGGTGTCCAAATCCACAGTTCTTTTCCAGTGCTTTTGTTATCTGAATTTTTCCTGACAGTTGTAGGAAAGTGACAACACTTACTGCAAAAAAAAGGTAGATTTAAACATCTCACATCACTGAAGTACTTGTGTGGTTTTTAGAGTCAGAAGCAGGACCTAGCTTTATCTTTTTTAATTTAGACTCTTGTGAAACATCCCAGATGAATCATATGTTTTAATAATACTGAATAGCTGATTGGCTACACAAAATCGTTCATTGATGTGTTTTATTTACTGTTGCCCTTGTGGCTTGTCCATAGGTGAAAAGGACCTGAGATAGACTTGGATAACACACGAAAAAAAATCAGTGCTAACATTTAAAACTCAAAGAATTCCTTGCCAGCTGTCATTTTGCAGGGATGAAATCTGGAGACAATGTGATTAAACAGTGTCTGTATAATACTTGTTGCTACCCATGTGGCATTTAGATATGGGGTAGGACATTAAGAATTCAGGCTTAAGGGCTGTAGGCCTGGTTGTATTTCAGTGACCATTGTCTCAGTGTTTGCCCATGCAGTCTTGTCATGAACCTTTCTTTGGTAATATGTGCTCAGTATGGCAGCTAGCTAGCACAATGGGATAAAACTGAACTGTTAACAGGCTGCTTCCTGTAGCACATGGTTTAATTCTCTGTCACAGTTTTCTTACTGTGCGAGTCTGAGCAAGTCATTTATCAAACAAATCTCCAGGACTGAGTCTGAAAAAGATCCTTATATTTATTTATTTACATTTGTTTACCGGGAAAGTCAGACTGGGCCAGAAGCCCATTTTCAGCAGAGGCCCGGGGAGAAAAGCTCCACAGAAATACAAGCAGTATACAATAATTAGATAGTACAATAGTATACATACAGTAAGATGCATAATACATATTTTCTAGTTAGTCTATACAAAGTAGTATTCAGTGCAGTTTTCTAGTAGATACAGGTAGAAAAAAAAACACAAGCATTTCAGTGAAGATCACTGTAAGAAAAAAAAAAGTTAGTAGTGTGTACATATTAAATAATAGCTACGACCAAATGAGATTTCCTTTATATTTATTTTTGAGCTGTAATAAACACTGAGGAGAGGGAGAAAATGAAGTAAGGAGAGGACAGTGTGTTGAGAGAGTTATAGATATCTTGTCAGTCAGGTTTGGCACAGTAACAAGGCCAATTCTTGGATAGATGTTCAAATAGTAGTTGTTTAAAACTGGTAAATTCAGGTGCGTTTTAGAGGGTGTGGGGTAGGGAGTTCCATAATTTGGCTGTTTGATTTGAGAATAGGGCTTCACTGTGAGTGTTAGCTTTATTTACTGTGAGAAAGTTTCTATCTGTAGATCTTAGACTTCATGGGCATGAATAGAGAACAAGTTCCTCGAGGGATGGGCAACTTTCAGAATGGAAAATGATACTGTGTGAATTTAAGTTGGTAGAGACAAAGAAGGTTAGGTAGCTCAAGCCAATTTAATGTATGCAGAGCAATACAGTGGTGGGTTTGGTGGGGAAGGTTGGCTGTGAAACGGGCTATTTTGTTGTAGCAAGTTTCCAATTTGGTTAAGTCTGATTTTTTTTTAAGTTTGTAAAGAGGGGGAAAGCATATAGGAGTGTAGAGAGGAGGAAGGTTCTGGATATGGCTAGTCTGGTTTTGTCAGTGAGGAATGACTTGCTTCTGTACAGTGAGCCAAGTTTGATGTGGACTTCCTTAATTGTGGTGGTTATGTGTTGGTCAAATCTGAGTTTGTTGTCAATTGTCACTCCAAGGAGTTTTGTATGTTCAACTGATTGGATGACTGTGTTGTTTGCTGAGAGAATAGTGAAAGGATGGGTGGTTGGTGATTCTTTGCTACTGGTAAATAGCATTAACTGTGTCTTTATGGGGTTGAGGATTAGTTGTGATTTACTTAGATATGTTTTTATATCATTAAAAGCTTGTTAGGCTACTATTAGGAGGTCTGGTAAGGTATCTGCTGAGCAGATTAAAGTTGAATCGTCCTCATACTGAACTACTTTAGCGTGTGCTGTGGATGAGGCTAGATCATTAGAGAAGATGGTGAAAAGAAGGGGTTCAAGTATGGACCCTTGGGGGACTCCAACCGAGACAGGCAGAAGTGTTGAGAGTTCAGGTTTCCATCATACTGCTTGTTATCTATCAAAAAGATAGCTTAGGAACCAGGAGAGGGACGTCTTTGATAGGTTTAGTGAGGCAAGAGTATTAAGGAGTTTCTGATGGGAGACAGCGCTGAATGCTTTTGACATGTCTAAGAAGATTAATGCTACTTGCTGGTTTGAATTTCTCAGTTGGTTGATGGTGTTAGAGAAATTAATTAGGGCTGTGGTAGTGCTGTGTTTTGGTCTGAAACCATATAGCGAGGGAGAGATAAGGTTGTGAGATAGTATTGTAGTAATTGAGTGTGGATACATTTTTTTCAGAATTTTGATACAGGGGGAAAGGATGGCTATGGGCCTGTAATTGTTTAATTCTGTTGATGTTCCTCCTTTATGCAGAGGGGTGATATAGGAAATTTTCTATAATTTTGGGACATATTGTTCTGCTATAGACCTATTTACCAGAATGGAGATAGGCAGAGCTGTGACATCAGCTGACAGTTTGAGGTACTCATTTTGGATTTGGCCAGCTGCTAAGGAAGAAGGTTTCAGTTTTTTTCAGCATTGTTCCTATGGTGCTAGTTGGGACAGGTTTGAGGTCAAAAATGTTGTTAGTTTCCACATTATGTGGAATAGACAAGAGGGGTGGAATTGTTCCCTGTAACTAAGGAGAGGATGGTGTTTATAAAGTAGGTGTTGATTTGTGAGGCAGTATTTGTGCTTTGGTTATTGGTTCTGGGATTGCAGCTTTACCTGGGTGGAGGAGTGAGTTAATTGCTTGCCAAAACTTTTTGGGATTGTTTTCATATTTGTTTTGCATAGTTGTGTAATATATTTTTTTGTCTAGTTTGAGTTGTTTTGTTTTTGTTTGATTGTGGAGCTGCTGGTATGCTAGCAGAGTTTTATTGTCTTTTGTTTTTTGTTATTGATACCAGGTTTTGTCCCTTAGTTTTTGAAGTTTAATGGTTTCTTTTGATATCCAGGGCAATCTCTTATTTTTAACACATAGGTTTATAGGTAGGTACTAGGCTATTGGCCCTAGGGCCTATATAAGCCTAGCCAAAAAGGTACCCTGACTTTCGCCACCCAAGAAAATTATTTTCCTGTGCCCCTGTCAAGCAGAGCCACAGAGGTGATCCACGAAGTGAATTTCTTATTTCCCATCCAATCAAGATTTTTCTTGAAGAGTGCTAATGAGGAGCTTTGTTTGATATATATAGGTAGTTTGTTCCAGAGTATGGGAAGTCTCTGGGACAGGAATCTATCCCTCCAGCATGTTCTGTTTATTGTGGTGACAAGGTTTAGGTCCCTAGAGCGTGTAGCTCGGAGGGATTGGGATTTCTTAAGTGGAGCATGTCCAACAGCTCTGGGTTTGACATAGCTTTGTATGTTAGACAGAGATCGCCTCTGAGTAGGCGATATGCGATGGAGTAAAGCTGGACTTTTTTGAGACGGTCTGCATAGAGCATCTGTTTGAGGCTGGTAATCCTCTTTATAAGGTATTTCTGCGGCCTTTCCAGTTGTTGTAGATGTCTTGTGAGGTACATACCAAAAGGAGCGTTGTACTCTATAATGGGTCTAATGAGTGACGAGTAGAGGGGAACAATGACCTCTTTTTTCCTGGATGAGAAATCGTTTGTGATGAGGTGTGCCATGTAGAAGGATTTCCTGACTACTGTGGCAATGTGATTGTCAAAGGAGAGACCACTGTCCACTTGTGTCCCAAGGTCTCTTATCACACTTTCAGTGTTAAGTAGACTACCACCTATGTGGTATCTCATGGGTACAGAGTTTTTACCAAAGGGGATGACAATGCACTTTTTGGCATTGAGCTTGAGGCCATGGCTTTGACACCAGGCATCCATCTCAGTGAGGCCCCTTTGTAGGATGTCCACATCATTAGGAGTTTCGATTATGGCTCCTAGTTTCCAGTCGTCTGCGAACTTCGTTAGCCAAAAACCTTCTGTGTTAGCCTGTACTTCAGAAAAGTAGATACCAAACAGGAGAGGACCCAGGAGTGAACATATAGATGTGAATCAAAGCTGTACCCAGGTCAACAAATGCAAACCAATAAATAAGATGTCATTATGAGTCTGGGCTTACAGGTAATCCTTGCTCTTGGGAGCAAATCATACCTTATAATTTCAGCTAGCATTGTCTTCCACAGTTGACAGGAAGGATGTGAATGGTGGTCAAAACCTGAGGAACGATGTTTCACAACATTTAGTTCATGTTTTTTTTTTTTTTGTTGTTGTTTTCAGGCTGCACATTTCCAAGTGATGGCATTGCATACGGTCAGCATTCTTTGTTTTACATTGGGGCCTCACCCTGGACATGCCACCGGCTTCCAGGTTTCCACACCACTGGGCATCAGCTTTGAGAATTTGTTCTTGAGAAAGTTGACAGAGATGCATGTGAGTGTGTAACTCAGTGGCAGTGGCTTGCGAGGACTCGAGCACAAGACTCTTCTTGTGAAATGATAGAGACCCACAAGAAACATACTGGCCAGTGAACAAAGAGTACATAGATTCATGTGTGCTTAGCAAGTTTAAACAGTTAGAGGTGCTTCCAAATGAAAATAGTATGTGTGAAGCTTGCTTCTCTACAGGATTCCCTTTTGAAAACCTCCTCCTTTAGGGAGGCTTTTAGGATGATGGAAGGTAATTTGGACAGTCCTGAACTTGCAGTCCTGTCAAGAATTGTTTGAGTAATTGAAGATGTCCTATAATACAGAGTCATGGATCATTCTTCATTTGTAAACGCTTCTGAGGGTAACATTTATGTGACTTTTACATGGCTTGGAAACACCATGGAGTCCAATAATTCTGCCCTAAAAGGTTACAATACTTTTACTTTCCAAGCTTCTTTGGATCTTAATCCCCAAATGGGCTTCTTTAAATATGTTTTCTGTTCTTTATTCGTCTAAATGATCTAAGCCCTTATATTCCATTTTCCTTTGGAAAATCTGTATGTTGGACAGATGTGACCATAGAAGTTCTTATTTAACATTCAGCATAGTTCATAAGTAATTTTTACTTTTTGAGAGAAGATATTGTTTCTTTCTGACTCCTCAGAAAGTTCTTAAAGCTGACTGGGTTAACTTTACACAACCACTTACGCTTTTGCCAGAGTTTACATATGCAGGGATCCTTGCATAGAATAGCACCATGCTGTCCTTCCTTTCCATGAGGAATTAAGGCAAAGGAGATTCTGTACATACTTTAGTGATAAGGTTCTGCAGATTAAAGTAAGGAACTTCATTAGTGTACGTTAAAATGCTGTTTGCAGTCTGGAAAGTTTTATGATTCCAATTTTTCCAAAGTGTATGTTTGCTGTCCTTATGAAACCCAGTTTTCATCTTTCAGTCCATTAAGCTAACATGTTTAACTTGATGTGCAGCTTTCATTCCCACCCAGAACAGCTGCTGCTGTACTGATGCTGGTTAGAGAGAGCAGACTGATCTTTTATGCTTCAGTACATCGTACGTAGCAAGCATAATAGTCCTGATCAATAGCAGAACAGGTGTGAACTTTTGCACTATGCCACTGCTCACTGGTCTTTCTGATAGTATAATGTCTGCTGTAGCCACCCTCAGTACTCTTTCCAATATATGTGATGTGGATATCCCACCACTGCCCACCAGTATATGTGATGTGGATATCCCACCACTGCCCAAAAATATATGTGATGTGGATATCCCACCTCTGCCCACCAATATATGTGATGTGGATATCCCACCACTGCCCACCAGTATATGTGATGTGGATATCCCACCAGAATATGTGATGCCCCACCACTGGCAACAGTAATCAAGGAGCCTCAAACCTTACCGCTAGCACCAGTGGGGGACGTACACTGGGAGGATGACAGGCACACACACACACACACACACACACACACACACACACACACACACACACACACACACACACACACACACACACACACACAGTATTTCCAGATGCAGCTCTCTGCATCTAGTACATTTTCCCCTTAAGAGCACACAGAGACTGTAGTCAGTCCGGGGCTGGTTTCTCCCTCTTTCTGCAGATTCCCAGTAAGACTCCCCACTGGCACAGCTACTAAGTTTAGGAAAAAAAAAATGGTGATGCCCAGGGAGGCTGCGGCTATGTTAGCTCATGATACAGGATTGCTTAATCTGTCTTATTTTTCTGGCAAAAAAATAATAATTTCATTTTCCACTCATTTTAATGATGTTACAGTAACTTACAGCAGAAAAAAACTTCTGGAAATCAAGTATTCGATTGTGCCATCGTTCTGGCTGGATTCACTGCTTTCTACGGAACATCTGGGGCCTGTAACATTCACAGAAATGCTGGAACTCAACATCCTAATGAAACAAGCTTCAAAGTACCTAAATCAGGGAATGGAAGGTTCTGGAACAATCAGGATGAGACCCAGAAGGAAGAGGTGTTATAGAACCAGGAAAAGAAGCTGCAGAGCTGGAATTGCTGCCAGATTGAAAACAAACCCACACGGGCCTGCACTTCCCTCAGTTCTGTTAGCAAATGTATGCTCATTAAACTACAAAATGGAGTTTCTCAGGGAGAGCTCACCACCACAAACAAGGTGAGAAATTCCTGTTAATCTTTACAGAGACGTGGTTAAATAACCGGATTAGTGACAGTGCTGTAAGCCTTAATGGTTTCACTTTGTTGAGAGAGCTGATAGGAACCTAGATTCTTCTTCTTTTGGCTTTTCCCAGTTAGGGGTCGCCACAACTGATCAACTGTCCGCTCATGATTAACAGTGAAGTTTTACAGTGTTGAGTTGCCAGCTCGACACCCAACCTTCTACGGAAGGCACACACATGCATGCACTCACACCTAGGGCCAGTTTAGAGTATCCAGTCCACCTACAGCATGTCTTTGGGATGTGAGAGGAAACCGGAGCACCCAGAGGAAACCCACGCGACCACAGGGAGGATATGCAGACTCTGCATAGAAGGCACCCCAGCCGAGGATCAAACTGGAAAAACTAAGGGAGGAGGAGTGTGGATTTTTGTGAATGATGGCTGGTGTGAAAACTGTAACATTGTGAATGAACATTGCTCTGTAAGTGTGGAATTTCTGATACTGAAAAACAGACCTTTTTATGTGCCCAGAGAACTAAATGGTGTCTATGTAGTAGATGTATATATACCACCGAGTGTGAACATCACTGAATATATTGCATAATGCTATATGTGAGCTGCAATGCAAGAATTCCGACTGTGCATTTATGATAGCTGGTGAATTCAACAAAGCAGATCTCAGGGAGGTGTTACCCATTTACTACCAAATTGTGGATTTTCCCACAAGGGGAGCAAATACTGTTGACAAGGCTTACACTGACATAAAAGGGGCATACAAATCTGTACAACAACCAAACCTGGGTGGCTCTGATCATATCTCCATAAAACTAATACCAGCTTACAAATCTCTCTTGATCAGAGATAAGCCCACTGTGAAACAAATTAGGGTCTGGCGTGAAAGAGCCATGGAAAGTCTCAGGGACTGCTTTGGAACCACAAACTGGGATGTCTTTAGGGAGGTGAACATAGATGAATATACTGTGACAACTATGGCTTATATATCCAAATGCGTGGAGGATGTAATGAACACCAAAAATATTAATGCAAGAGCCAACCAAAACCATGGCTAAACAGCAAGGTGTACGAGTTGCTGAGGGCAAGAAACACTGCTTTCAGGGCAAAGGATAAGAAGGACCTAAGTGTGGCAAGGGCTAATCTAAAAAGGGTGTCAAGGAGGCCAAGAGGGAGTACGGAAAGAGGATACAAGGATGCTTTGAGAATGTGAAAGACTCAAGAAGCCTGTGGCCTGGTATTCAACCACTAACTGACTACAAGACCAAGTCAGCTCAGTGCGATGATAGCACTGAATTCTGGACAGTCTAAGCACATTTTATGGCAGGTTTGAAGAGAAAAACAACCTGGAGGCTGTAAACCTTCTCAGTGACCAAAAGGAGGCAGTACTCAACTTCAGTGCTGTGGATGTAAGGAACCAAATGAGAAAAGTGAACCCCAGGAAGGCTGCTGGCCCTGATAACATTCCGGGGAAAGTATTGAAAGGTTGTGCAGACCAACTCAGCATAGTCCTGATGGACATCTTCAATACCTCGCTTGTCCAGGAATAAGTACCAGCATGCTTCAGAGTTACCAACATAATCCCTCTGCCCAAAAAAGCCAACCCCACCTGCCTAAATGATTACAGGCCGGTGGCCCTTGCATCAAATCTAATGAAATGCTTTGAAAGACTGGTTAAAAGGCATTTGACTACAGTACTACCCCAATCCTTTGGCCCGCTGCAGTTTGCCTACTGGGTAAACAGATCAACTGCTGATGCCATTTCGGTGGCACTTCACCTCACATTGGAGCATCTTGAAGAGAAGAACTACTCTGCCAGGCTGTTGTTCATAGATTTCAGCTCGGCATTCAATACGGTGATTCCAATGCAACGTATAGAAAAGCTAATCAACCTTGGCATAAATAAAGGACTGTGCAACTGGATCCTCAATTTTCTGATTGAAAGTCCACAAAGGACCTGTGCTGGTAACAGCACATCAGGGAGTATTACAGTCAGCATCGGTGTACCCCAGAGTTGTGTGCTGAGTCCTCTACTGTTCACAATCCTCACCCATGACTGCTCTGTGAAAGCTAGCAACAACCACATCAGATTTGGGGATGACACCACAGTGGTGGGACTCATAAGTGGTGATGACGAGAGCGGGTATAGGAATGAGGTCAACTCCCTGATTGAATGGTGCAGTAACAACAATTTGGACCTGAACATCAGTAAAATAAAATAAATTATTGATTTTAGAAAGAGCTCTGCCATGACCTGCCCCTCCAGATCAACAGTGAAGAAATGGAGAGAGTCCAAACTACAGAGTTCCTTGGGTGCATATATCAGAGGATCTTTCTTGGAGTACAAACACAGGCCAGCTAATTAATAAAGCCCACCAGTGACTACATTTCCTAAGAAGGCTGAGAAAAGCAAAGCTCTCTATGAATGCTCTAAATACCTTCTACTGAGAAGCCATTAAGATCATTATCACCACCAACTGCACTGTATGGTTCGGTAACAGCACAATGGCCGAAAGGAAGAAGCTGCAAAGATAGTCTTCCTACCTTGCAGGAGCACTTTGAAATGAGATGTAAAAACAGGTTCCACAAAATACTCAGTGACACTTCATCCAGCATATGGCTGTTCACTAAACTTGCTTCTGGTAGAAGGTTACGAAGTATTCACTGCAGGACCTGTAGATTCTTGAACAGTTTTTATCCAACTGCAGTAAGACTCTTTAATGCAGACATAAATCTGGATGTAGCAAAGCTGTAATAGATTATGTTCTCATTCTTTCTTTTTTCCCCGTACAGTAATTCTATTTATTGCATACTATTCCCGTGCAGTAATTCTATTTATTGCATACTAAAATTACTATATCCTCATTCAAATGCAATTCCAATCACTTCCTTATATGCCATATCACCTAATCTCACCTCTGTGTATGGTGTACTTTTCTTTTCATATGTTAACCATCTAGTAGTCAGTGTTGCCCAGTGTATATAAATAGTGTACAAGCATGTGTCAGCTACCTAGATATTTACTTTTGTAGTATAGTTATTGTTTATTCTTTAATAATTATCATGTCTGTCTTTTTGTGCTTGCTATCTCATGTGAAAGAGCTGACATTTAAAATGTCGTTTCGGTAGCACTTGTGTTTTCCTAAATGACAATAAAGTTTCTTTGAATTTTCCTGCAAAGCCAGCTCTCCTACCACATTATGGCTTTGGCTGTACTTGTCTCCCTTTACATTTCTTTGCCAGCTGTCTGTGTGGCACAGAGTTAAGCACCTTGCTGAAGACCAGGTCAGGTGTACCCAGTAGATCCACTACCCCACGTAGGACACTTGGGATCCATGTACGGTACTGGATTAGACTGGACTGACAAGACGTTTGACATCATTGAATCCAGCATGAGTGTCGGATTCAGTAAGCTGTAGTTTACTGATCTCTCTCTCTCTCTGCTTATCTCCACCCTTCACCTAATGCAGAAGAAACATATTTTCCACTCTTCACCAACTTTGACTTTTCTTCTGAAAATGTAAAAAGTCATTGACATTCAGAAATCTTATACCTGAACCACTGGTATTTCCTTAAGTTTCTTTTCCATATATGCCATGGACCTTAACTACAGGAAATTTAAGGTATTATTCAGTGAACATAGTGGAAAAAATATATATGTATATATTATATGTATTTGAACGTATTTCTTACAATATATATATATATATATATATATATATATATATATATATATATATATATGTACATTATATATATATATATATATATATATATATATAAAAAACATAATACTATACTGCATTCAGCAGTGTAGTTTCGAAAACGTTTGTATTTCAGTGTATATTGTGTGGCAGTTGCAGCAGGAAGAACACACATAATATGATTGATTACACTCATACAAATGCATTATACTCAGATCATTTTAAAATGACAGGTGATACATTTCCCCTACAACTTATGTCATTATACAATACTGATGACGTAAATTGTTTTGTGCTAAGTTTTCTGTGGGCTACCTAGCTATTGTGGTCTTCCTATCACACATACGTACATCCATATGCATAGGAATATGTTGACATTCCTTCACACACAGTCCAGTTGTCAAGGGAGTAATCACATACGGGTTTTGCCTTGATCTATGTACATGTTAGTATATGTCACATGACCATTATTTTGCAACTGCATATGTCTCAAATCTGTTACAGACAACTGTAAGTATAGATAGCAGCACTCTGTTCTGTTTGATGTGCTGGTCAAAGTGACAGCTCTGTATGTGTCAGGGGCTTCCTTTGGTTTGGTCGACAGGTATGCAAGATCAACAATCCCCGGGTAGGAGAATATTCCCTTTCCCCGAGGATTGTGCAGTTCTGGAGTTAGTATATATAATTAGCATGGGATGTGGGAGGTGCGCCCTTCACAACTGAAGATGATCAAGTAATATTTGCCTGCACCAATAACTTCGAAGTCGATGTTTCCTTGTTTGACGTAGAGAGGTTTACCTTCAGGATATTTTCATTCATGTTAGTTAAGCAACTGAAGGTAGATCAAGTCAGATCCTTCTGGATTACAATAATTAAACACGTAGCATGTATGAACAGTAACACTTTCTACAGTTCATAACATGCAAATTGATGCCACAAATCATTGTTTCGAGAATTAATATTATTAGAATGATTTTACAGGTATTCATGATTCTTCTCAGTAAGTCCCCATTTTTACGTGTGTGTACATTGCCATTACGACTTCATTATTGTTTGCGTCATACATATAAGGCAAGGAAAGGGTTAAAATTATTTACCCTGTATGTATGTTCAAGCATCAGTTCACTTCTATGTAAATGATTACCTTTGTTTACTTTATTTAATATTTTATTTGACATAATTATTGACAGAGTTGGTCTGACTGGGCAATAGCCCTTTTTCAGCAGAGACCCGAGGAAAAAAGCTCCAGTAGAAAAACAGAAACAAATGTAAATATCAGTAGTAAAAAATATTCAAATGAGAAGAATGTATCCAAACTAAGCATGCATAGTACAAATTACAAAAAATTGTCAGAGAAAGCATACAGATATCATTCAAAACATTGTACAATGTATACAAACATAATTGAGTATGGTCAGTTTTGGACATAAATAATAGAGAAAAAATATAGGAGGTCACATGCTGGAGGCAGATATAGGGAAGCAGGTCACATGCTAGAGGCAGCTGTAGGAGAAGCAGAAGCTTTAAAGGTAAATGGTATAATCAGGGGTTAAGACCTATATAAAAAGCCAGTGAGCAGACAACAGATGAGGAAGCAGAGAGTACAAACAGAAGACTGTTAGCATAGTTTAAGGAGGCACAAAAACAGGATAGTATGAAGAAGCAAGAGAGAGAAGTGGAAGAGACAGGTAGCAAAGTTGTAAAGAGGGAAGAAATATAATAGGCTGACTCATAGAGGAAGTTAATTGTAGAAGAATGAAAATTATGTCAAGCAGGGTGATTACATGGCATGACCAGGATTTATAAAGGCTTTCCTTCAGTGTTGTTTTAAAGGATGTAGAGTTAGTGATAGATCTGACACTTAAGGGCAGTTAATTCCAGGCATTAGCAACGGAGTAACTGTAGAGGAGTTTGCCAATATTTTTATTAGGCTTATAGACTTGCAATAGGAGCTGTTCAGAGCTATGGAGTGCACGGTTTGGAGTGTAAGGTTGGATTACAGTAGCGAGAGAGGGGCATGAGGAGGGTTCGTGTAGGATAGAGTCTACCAAGAGAAGTTGGGGCAGTAGAATTTGGTGATGAAATTCCAGCCATTGTAGGGTCTTTAGAGCAATACAGTGGTGGATGCTATAAGGTTGGTTGGAGGCAGTTTTGCCAGTTTTGTTATAGGTGAATTCAAGTTTGGACAGAAGATTGGATTGCAGATTTGTGAGAATAGGGGCTGCATAGAGAAGTGTGGGAAGTAGGAACGCTTGTGTGCAAGGGAGAGTCTTATAGCATTTGTAAGGAATTTTTTTATGCCTGTAAAGCAGGCCCAGATTTTGATGCGTCTTTATAATTTATTGATGAGTGTGGAGATTGAATTTTAGTTGGTCGTTGATAAGAATGCCTAGAAGTTTAGTGTGATGTTGAGTGGGGATGATTGTGTTGTTGAGGGAGGAGACAGTAAAGCTGGCTTTGTGATTTTGGAGAGTTGTAGGAAGAAGTAGGAAAAGTTTGGTTTTCTTTGGGTTAAGTAACAGCTGGTTGGAAGTAAGCCATCTTTCAATTGCGTGAAGGGACTCTTGGGTGAGGGAATAGAGATGAGTGATGTTGGAGCAGGAGATGATTGTAGAGTTATCAGCATACTGGACAACAGTAGATAGTGAGCAAGAAGAGTAGAGGTCAGTGATAAAGATGTTAAAAAGTAAGGGTCCCAGGATGGAGCCTTGGGATACCCCTGTTTAAATGGGAAGGAAGGGAGATAAATTGGCGTGCCATTTTACTGCCTGGAATCTCCTGGAGAGGTAGCTTGAGAACCAAGATAGAGCAGACTTGGAGAGGTTTAGTGAAGTTAGTTTGGATAGAAGTAGTTTATGGGAGACTGTATCAAAGGCTTTAGAGAGATCAAGAAACATGCTGTGTTGGTGTGAGAAGATTTTCTTGTATAAGATGTTCAAGAAGCTGTTTGTGAATGCATTTTTCTAGAATTTTAGACGCGGGGGGGGGGGGGATGGTAATGGGCCTGAAGTTGAGTTGCTGCCTTTATGCAAGGGAATGATGTAAAAATGTTCCATATGTTAGGCACAGTGTTTTCCGTAATGGACCTATTGAGTAATATGGAGATGAGGAAAGCAATAGAGCTGGCAGCAATTTTTAGGAATTGTGGAGGTAGATTATCAACTGATGGAGAGCAAGTTTTAAGTTTACTCAGAAGAGATTTAATATAGGCTGTAGGGATGGGTTTGAGAGAAGATATGTGCGATGCAGTAGGTGTAGAGGATGTGGGATGGGTAATATTGTCATTCTTGTAAGGTTACAGATAGTGTCAATGAAGAAGGTATTTAGGAAAGTAGCAGTGCTTTTGGGGCAGGGGTTAGGGGATGATGGGTTCCCAGGATGCAGCAGTTTATTAACTGAGTGCCAGAATTGTGGGGGGTTGGAATGGGGGTTAAGTGGTTTATGGGGGTTAAGTGGTTTATGGAAGAAGTTTTGTTTGTCAAGGGTTACTTTTTTTGTTAAGTTATAGAGCTGTCTATAGGTTTGAAGATCAGGGAAGGATTTAGATCTTTTCCATTTTTTCCATGCACTCTCTCTCTCTTGTTCATGAGGGTTCGGGTGGCTTGTGTTAGCCATAATGTGTTTTTATTCTTAGTTTCCTGATGGGGGCCAGGGAGTCAAGTGTGTCTAGAAAGATGTTGTTGAATGCCGGAGCAGCTTTCTGTAGTGGGAAATTGTGGAGGAAGGACCAGTTAATCGAAGAGAGCTGGTCATTGAAAGTTTCTGGATTAAAATTGAAGAGGTTATGCCATTCTTTGTATTGCTGAGGTTCACATAGTTGAGGAGAGTGTCTAAGTATGTAGGTGGGATGATGATTGCTTAGGGAATCAGGTAGTGTAGAGAAGTTGTTATAGAGATTGGGATTAGAGGTGAGGACCCAGTGTAAAGTAGAGTCATAATTGGTACATTTGTTAAGACAAGTTGGGGTGGAGATTAGTTGGGAGAATCCAAAGAGGTTAATGGTGTTAGGGAAATCAGTGTCACTGGCATTCCAGTTGGTGCTGACATCACTTAATATAATGTTTTCATAAGAGAAAGAGCTCAAGGGTAGGGATGTTGTTGCCTGGGAAAATGTAAATAGAGACGATAGCTAATTTTACTTTCAGCCTATACATGACAATGCCAGTGAAGTCTGATTACTGTGCATTACCTGCAGTATAGGCAATACCTCCTACTGTATTTGCTTTCTTTGGCAACTATTATCACGCCTGTCAACTTTAAATATTATTTATAAATTCAATCACTTTGATACCCAGTAATTGTGCCCCTTTCATTTCCTTTAACTGACTTTTCCTTTTTTTTAAATGATGTAGTTTTTTTCCCTGAGTGGCCATCTTCTGTAATGATCAGTAGTTATAGTTAGTGGTGTTTTGTCCAGTAAACTATTGATGCATTACTACACTTTCCTCTTTAAGCTTACTCTGCTTCTTAATTTATGTTCTTCAAGTTGCTCCTGCCTTGTATTGTGCCATGTATGAGTGCTTGCTTACAGAAGTTAAGCTTATATACAACCCTTTGTTTAAACTGTACTGTCGAGCTTATCTGCACCTCAGCATGGCTGCTAGCAGGTGTTCTAGCCATGAACAGGTGTAGCTCACCATGTAGGGTTGCTTAGTGGCTTGCATATTTAATAAACACTGTTGCTCGTCTCGCAAATCTGAGTGAATGCATATATATGCTCAGCTCAATGTGTACATGCTTGTTAATGATTCCCCAGGTTTATCTTTAATGCAGATTAAATCTAATTTCAATTTTGGAAGGAAAGATTGGCTAGAATTGCAACACACAAAAAATTTCTTATTTCAAAAAAAAAAAAAAAAAATCATGAAATGCCTAGGTCTTAGGGTCTATATCATATATTCGAAATTCCAAAATGTCGAACACCATATGTTCGAACTTGGAATTTCGAATATTGAAAACATCGAACGATCAGAATAGCAAATTTTTTCCCCAAGGAAAAAATTTGCTGTTCCGAGAAACATACACCCAGCAGAAGCACACCAAAATAAATAAACCACACACATACATTTAACAAAACCCAACCCCACACTAAACCACACATACATTACTAACTATACACTTACCTTAACCTGCACCCTAACCCTAAGGTCTGTAACTATCGCACACATACCCTACAAATCTATACACAAACAAATTAATACACACACATACAGTTAACAAAACACAACCCTACACTACACCATACATACATTACTAACTATGCACTTAAATTAACCCACACCCCAACCCTAAGGTCCGTAACTCTCACACCCCAGTGGAGGAAATAGCAAAGCCACGGAACAGCCCACCAAAATCTTGCCCTAGGTAAGATTTTGATGTTCCGGGACTTCGCTATTTTTACCATTCGATATTTTGGGTTCGATGTTTTCGCATTCGGCGTTGTACCGCTTCAGAATTTTGATATAGACCCTAGGTCTTACATGCATTGCTTTCTTTTTTATTATGATCTTAAATAGTTATTATTCGCCGAAATTATGTCTTTTATACAAGGTTTTACTAGATATCATATATAATTTTCTTTCTAATTATTGGAACTATATGATTCATTTAGATAACAGCTTTAAATTCTGAGACTTGGAAGCAGAAGTTATAGAATAGTGAGACTGCAAAAAAGGGACTTGCATATACTAAGTACAAGATTGCTGTGTCTTGAAGTATTCCCTTTTCTCTGCGGTATGGTGATCCAAGAGTTAGTGTGTGTATAAGTTGCAGAGGTGTAGAGTACAGCTTCCCACACTGGGTTGGTGGTGGGGGTGCAGGAGAATTGGCCTTGTTAAAATAACTTTAAAGGATAGCAACTATCAACGTTGACTGTTGTCCTTTAGTTTTGCTATTTATTTCCATAATACTGGGACTCCCAATTATGTAAGTTACATTTGCAGTAGGCAGCAGGTTAATTTATCATATGCAGACTTAACAGATAGTGAAATATCTGTTATTATGAGCTGCCTTGTAGAGACCATTTCTTCACTTTTTTGGAAGATTATTGGATATTTTTAAAGGCGACAGCAGCTGTCAAAATCCATTGTTGTTCTTTAGTTTTCCTTTTCTTTATCGCAGTATAGAGACTCAAATGTATAGCTTATGAAATTACAGTAGGGAGGTTTTGGAAGATTTTTACATGAAAAAATGAGTTAATCCTTCTTTACTCTTCATCGAGTTAATAAAATGTCAATAATGACCATTTTAATTGTTGGATATATAATTAATTAAAAGCTGCTTGAAAGCATTTATTTTAGAATTTTTCGGTAAGTTAGGAAAATGTTTGGCATTCAAGAGTCCATCTCTGTGATTGGATATTTCAAGATTAAATTAAGTTTTAGTTTTGTGTAGTGCACCGTTTTATTCTTGTATTAGGAAAGGTCAAATTCTTTTGTTATGAACTATTTTAGCAACTGCAAGTAAAACCATTAGTAGAAGTCTATTTTTTGCATAATTCTTTAACATTAATTGTATAATTTATAATAAAGAAATTAATGCAATTGCTTTAAGAGCTAGAAAACAATGTCTGATTACACATTCTGGCCAAAGTGTGTCCGTTATTAGATAAATATGAATGGAACATTTTGAGCATTTGGCTACTTGTTTTGTTTTATTGACTCTGTTAATATGAGGTTCTTTATTTTTTGTTAGAGTCAAGATATTCAAAGTTATGATTTTTTTTCTCTCCTTTTGTAATCATTTTCTCTTTCAGTCTTTGCTTTCCTTAAAGTTGACTTTTAGTTGAGTTTTATTCATTTAATAATCCATTTAATATATGAGAAGAAAATAGTGCTAATCATCACGTCCGTTGTATGTTAGTGTTTCATTCATGTATACATTTTTGATGTATAGCTTATTGATTCAACTGTTAATACGGAAAAATAATGGTATGGTACCCAAAAAGTAGTGGAAGGTGAATGTAGTTCTTCACTTACACATTTAGGAGCAATGTTCACTTATAAGTTTAATTTTAGCTGTAGAAAAAAAAAAGTAATTGTTGAGGCCATTTGGTTACAGCACCCTAGTCATTATTCATTTAATATGTGCTAAGAAAACGTAGGTTTGATATTAATCGTCTTATTCTTTGTATGTCAGTGTCCACTTGTTACAAGAAATTGTGATATACAATTTATTGATCCAGCCATGAGTAAAATAAAAAAAAAATCAAAACATTTCAGTACATATAAGTGTAGTAAATTAGACAAACTTGGAGTGCATCCCAGGAAAGTAATACGAGTCCAATATTGGTTGGATGCACAAAGTGTAAGAAAACTGAACTCACTCTGAAGAAAGGGCCATTATTAGTGGGAGGTTAGAGGAATCCTTAATGGAGAATTGTGTTTTGCATAATTAGTAATGAAAATGTTATAACTGAAGCATCTAAACCTCACAGTAATGCAAACACACAAAATCAAATTGAAAATTTGCAAAAAAGTCAACAGATATAATGTTGCACCTCTGCAGTGATAGTCTCTATTAAATCCAATTTAGAATCTATATTAATTTTTTTTTAATGCCTTTTGGTTGCAGCTAGTATCTATGCATTCAGGCTTTCCCCTAGGGATAGACTGTGGCTTTCGTAGAGTTCATAGGTAGGTACTAGGCTATCGGCCCAAGGGCCTAAGTAAGCTTAGCCAACAAAGTTCCCTGGCTTATGCCAACCCAAGAAAGTTAATTTCCTGTGCTCCTGTCGAGCAGAGCTACAGAAGTGATCCCCGGGGTGTATTTCCTATTTCCAATCCACTCATCAAGATTTTTCTTGAAGAGTGTTAATGAGGAACTTTGCTTGACAAAGATGGGTAGCTTGTTCCAGAGTATGGGAAGTCTCTGGGACAGGAATCTGTCCCTCCAGCAAGCCCTGTTTATTATGGTGACAAGGTTTAGGTCTCTAGAGCGTGTAGCTCAGAGGGATTGGGATTTCTTTAGGTGTAGCATGTCCAACAGCTCTGGGTTTGACATAGCTTTATATGTTAGGCAGAGATCACCTTGGAGTAGGCGATATGCTACAGAGTAAAGCTGGTGTTTTTTGAGGCAATCCGTGTAGGACATCTGTTTGAGGCCAGTAATTCTCTTTTTGAGGTACTTCTGTGGCCTTTCCAGCTGCTGCAGATGTCTTGTGAGGTACATTCCAAAAGGGGTGTTGTACTCTATAATGGGTCTAATGAGTGTCGAGTAGAGGGGAACAATGACCTCTTTTTTCCTGGATAAGAACCCTTTTGTGATGAGGTGTGCTATGTAGAAGGATTTCCTGACTACTGTGGCAATGTGATTATCAAAGGAGAGACTACTGTCACCTGGGTCCCAAGGTCTCTTATCACACATTCAGTGTTAAGAAGATCAAAGGGTTCGGGAAGGTTTGCTCAAATAACTGGTGCCAAAATTATGGACTGAAACTAAATTCCAAAAAAACTCATTATTGCATCCTTTGGGAATTTAAAACTTTATATTTGTTTACCAGGGTACTGCACTGATCTCAATGGACCATTTGCAGGCACAGCCCGTGTGAACAGGATCACAAACAAAAATTTACAGATACAAGGATAAGCTTAAAATAAATAAATGCATACATACACTCACACTTACAGAAGCAAGAATATCCCACAACATTTAGCTCAAGAAGCAGTTGATGACAAAACATTGATGGCTTATGCTACAGGGGATAGCAAATTATATAGAGAGGTATGAAAAAGTAAGAGAGACAAGCAAGAATAGTCTCAAGAAAGGATACCATGAGGAAAAGACAGAAAAAGTGCAAGAGGCATGCACAGGAAAGAAGTAGTAGAAATAAGTGCTAGGGAGATCGAGAGAGAACAGGGAAGTAGAAAAAATGAGAGTCAGACTGTAGTAGCTTTGACCAATATAATGTCCCCTTTGGCATGTGTCTGACCAGACACAGCAAACAACTGGAATGTCAACAGAGATAGCTTACTAAAATGACACAAGGCCTACATAACATGTCCCATGTGGACCAACTCACAGCCCTGTCAGTATATACTCTGTATCCTACAGACAGAAAGGAGACTTGTGTCTGGTATATAAGGCATCCACCTACCAAATATTGATAGATTTAATGCACACCAACAAGTCAAATGGCATCAGAAATACAATGGATATAAAAAGTTTACACATCCCTGTTAAAACGCCAGGTTTTTGTGATGTTGTTGTCTTTCAGCTTTTCCCGGTTATGGGTCGCCACAGCGGAACTCCGGTCCTCTAATGATTGGCAGTAGATTTTCACGAGCGCCGAGGTGGTTTTTGTGATTAAAAAAAAAAAAGAAAAACCCTGAGACTACAATAAATAATTTCAAAACACTTATCACCTTCAATGCGACCTACAACCTGTACAATTCAATTTTTTTTTAGTTATATATGTAGTATTGCCAGTGCTTCACTGAGTTCATGCCATAGGGAGTGGACATTGGGATTTACATGGGCCATCACTAACTCACTTATACCAGCAGTAGCCCATCAGAAGTCCTACTTCCACTTTGAGCTTGACAGTACCATTCTGTTATGCAAAGTTGAAGCGTGAATCTCACATTCTTTGGTAACATATCAAACAGCCAGTCCGTTAAAAGTATTGTTGCAAGGGTGGGGTAGTGTCTTAATCCTAAGGTGAATTGACTTCTGATTTGATCATATTAATAACATGGAAGTGTGGGGACTTTCTTCCTTCCAAATAAAGGTTGGACATTTTCAGTAGACCAGATATTCAAAATTTCTTGTCTTATTGGCATAAAGGTTACAACCTAGGCAACCCAGGTTTAATAAGCATCTCAGGTGTTTATTGCAGATGGCATGGGAGAATAGGCTTGCTTACCTTAGGAGCAGGGCTTAGGGCCAGTGTTGGCTCCCTTGCAAGACTGCACCTGCATGAGTGACGGTTTCATCTACAGGAGGGGGTAATATGGGTGGTAGCACTCTAACATTACTCCTAGGAGCAGGCATTTGCAGGAGTCACAGTGACAGGGATGATACTTAGTTTTTCTGGCCATGCATTTGCATCTCTCTAACATCTTACTTTTTCCTCTAAGGAGAGCAAATGGGCGATTAGGCTTTCACTCCAGTCAGGAGATGAATGACTGTTAAGGCTGTTGCCATGTTCAGGGACTAAATGGGCCCAGTTCTTGCCCCAGGGACAAATGAATGAATCAGTTAAGGTGCAGGCAAGGAGCTATTGGGCGCCTACACAAGTAAGGGGGGGTGTTGTTTGGCTAGAAATCCATTTGTTAAAGAGAGCTCATGAAATAAGTGAATGTAATTTGAGTATTAAGTCCCTGTTTTCCACTGGAAATTAATTGTAATGATGCACCTACTGACACCTGGGGAAACATGGCCAGGCAAGAGGCTAATTATTTCTGTTTCTTTTAGAATGGCTCTTTGGCATCCAGGAAGCTACTCAGCATGTGATTATTTGCAGATGGTTTGCATTTGTGCCAATATACTGGATAGATCAGTTACATTTTTATTTCCTTTTGTTAGTATGTATATCATTTTATTGCCTACACACAAGCAGTAGGAGAGAGTCAGCTTTTAGCTGTACTGGACAGCCATGTTATTTCTATGGGTCACTGGTCTTGTAGAATACTTACATGATGTAACGGAGCTTATTAACAAAGTAATCCTGCTGTAAAGTGTAATTTAACAGTAATACATAGTGTGGATATGGGTTATACTAACATGACTGCTCAAGTCTCACCATAAAGGGAAACCAGAACTATCAAAGACAGTAGACATGAGTATACTCCAGTATAACCAAGAATCTATGCGTTATTGCTATTATTCACTGGTAAATACTGTAGAAATGTGATGTTCTCCCAGCACTTAACACAGTGACTTGCAGTTAATCCAGTGATTAAATACATATATTTGTTTTGACATTTTTCTGTTATAAGGGTGGTGTGATACTGTGTTAGCTGTGGATTGTTAAGCATTAATGGCCAGCTCATCCTTTTGGAGTCTCTGATTGATGGCTTTTGGTTTCTTAACCCTTGCTATCATGTAACACAAATTTATTGTATCCTTTGGGACAGATCTTATAACTTTTATGTTGGGGGCTGAAATGTAAAATCTTTACTTTTTCATTGTGTCATTTATACAGTTGATTTTAATACCCAACTGACCTTGACCAGACATAAATATGTTTTCTTCTTATTCCATGCATCTCATAGAGGATTATGATTTGGTCTCTGATCATAACCAGATTATGTGTTTGAGACATGGATGCCAAGAACTTCACCTTGAGAGCAAGGTTCGAGAGGTGAATCTCGGCAGCCATGTTAACCAGATTATGTGTTTGAGACATGGATGCCAAGAAATTCACCTTGAGAGCAAGGTTCGAGAGGTGAATCTCGGCAGCCATGTTAACCAGATTATGTGTTTGAGACATGGATGCCAAGAACTTCACCTTGAGAGCAAGGTTCGAGAGGTGAATCTCGGCAGCCATGTTAACCAGATTATGTGTTTGAGACATGGATGCCAAGAAATTCACCTTGAGAGCAAGGTTCGAGAGGTGAATCTTGGCAGCCATGTTAACCAGATTATGTGTTTGAGACATGGATGCCAAGAAATTCACCTTGACAGCAAGGTTCGAGAGGTGAATCTCGGCAGCCATGTTAACCAGATTATGTGTTTGAGACATGGATGCCAAGAAATTCACCTTGAGAGCAAGGTTCGAGAGGTGATTCTCGGCAGCCATGTCAAGAACACTACTTGCTCTGTGTACTAACAGTTAAAGAAAAAAGATTGTAGGAGCATGAAATGTTTTAAAAATAATAAATCACTTTAGCCCTGTTAGGCAGACAGCAGGCAGAAACAAATGCTCCACAGTGGAACTAAGAGCTTAAAAAAAATTATTAGACATTTTGTTCAGTCACACTTTCTGTTTGCAAGTGTTTCAGGGTGAAGTTCTAACAGCTTTTAAAAACCATATTACCTTCTTTCGCAATTTTTGCTGGCAGGCAGTCTCCACTGTCATTCCTTGACCATAGACCTGATTTTAACAGCTCGTAAGTGCCCTTAACAGACTTTTGATCTGATGTCTGTTCCATCCATTCATTTATGAATGGGTCTTCAGATCTGACCTTGAATCTCACTTCAGCCATTCCAGATTTCAGGATCCATATCTCAGGCTCCCTTACATGTACTCCCCTCCCGTCCCTAACATTACCTCAAATCTCATTTGCTGCTCGATATGATTCCTCACTAAGGCTCACCCCAGCTAAGTTTTGAATAATTGTTTATATTTTTAATGCTTTTTGGGTAGTCTTTCTGTTTAATTGTGGTATTTTTTTTTCCATTTTTCTTAGCTCCATTTTGACTTCCCTAGAAGAAGAAAAACACCAGCTTCTTCTTCATCTACCTCTTGCGCCCTTTCTGTTAGTGTAGGTTAGATCCTTTACAGTAGTCTAGGTGCTATTTCTTTCCCAGTTATTGTTATTTCTCTGTGTTCTTATATTATTGCCTTTTTTTGTTAGTATAATCCCTTAATTGTCCATGTCCAGTAAGCATTTGGGGTTTAAAAGATGGCATAGCCTGTGGCCACAAGTTTCCAAAGTTGGATGACCATCAGAAATGTGTATACTGTTTGGGTGCTGCCTGTCTGGATGAAGACTGCAGCCTTTATACTGCTTTTGGTCAATGGGCCATTATTGAATGGCACAATAAGCTTGTACTGAAGGGACGTCTCCCAGCCCCTGTGGGAAAATCACCCAAAGTCATGTCTAGTGTGTATGGATCCTCCCCATTTGCTAAAAAACCTCCTGAGAGATATAAAGGGGAGAAGGGTAGTGTCAAGGTCAAGGGAAAGGACAAGGAGGCTAGGAAGCATTCCCCAGACCATTTCTTCTCATCAGTGGCTTCCTTGGCTCCTTCTCCAAAATGCCCTAAAGCTTTGGCTTATTTTTATATCAGATCCAATGATTATTGGATCACAGACTCCTTCTTTGCTGGAGCCTAGATTTTCACCAGAGCCAGTATCCCCTAGATTGTGCTCCTCTTTCTTGCAATAGAGACCTGTGCCCAGATCGTCTAGACTCCCCTCCACCTATTCTTCCAGCAGTTCAATGCTGTCTACAAGAAAACTGACAGAAGCTGATGTAGATAGGATGACAATGAGGTTTCTCAGGGCCCAAATTTAGTTGGGGTTTTCCTAGCTCCAACCCCCTGTTGGACCCCCAAGCTTTGATTCTCCTAACCCCACCTATGGTGGTCCCTACCCCGATCTGCCTCCTGGTTTCAGAGACCTTGGATCCGAGTTTTTCCCAGGGATTGTCCTCTTCAAGTCAGAGCCAAAGACTTTGTCAGCTTCCAGTTCATCAGTAGTTCTGATTCATCTGGCTCTGAGCTTATCAGATCTGGAGAGATCTCAGAGCAGAAGCATTGTTACTGGTTCTTTAGGATGGGGATCGACTCCAAAATTGCTGGAGCCTTCCCTTATTCTTGGAACCTTGGTGCTGGATAGCTTGGTTCTGACATCAGCTTTGGAGCAGAGTCAGATTGTTTCCCTGGACCAGCTTAGTTTGGAGACTTTAGCTCCTACTGGAGCAGTGTTGCATTCCCCCTTGTCTTCTGCCTTCTTAAAGGTCAAGTGAGCTCTCTCCATTTCTGGTGAGCAGACTTCCCTTGTTTCTTAGCTCCACCCATCTCCCAGTGAAAGACCTTGCATCCTGATCCCGCTCCTCCTATCCCATCTGGACAACTAGTTCGCCTGAGCCTTGAGATGGTCCACACTCAGGATCCCGTTCAGTTTTCTGAGTCTTTTATAGACTGTCCCACTGCAGAGGTTACTTAGAAACATACGTGCAACAGAAGGCACATCAACTCCCCCCAGGAGTCACTCACTGGGAACACACACACTTTTTTTTTTTCCTGTGGGTAATTCAGTTTTGGATTCTGCCCACTGTCTTTTTTTTCTTTTTTTAAACACCTTTATTGAATTATTCTTTGTAACATATGCAAATTTACATTTCTACAAAAGTAATCAAACTGTTTTAACAAATTAACATTACTTAAAATATATTGTTATATATTTAAACTAAGCAGCATTACATAAGTTACTCAATTCTTGCTCCTTTTTTTTAAACAAGAAACATCTTTGTTAAACCATCACTTATGGCATAAGCAGTCATACAGTTATATAAATGAAAACAAACCACACCAGTGCAATTCTAGTTGCAAGCATTTTACGTCACAAACCATATTGACACATTCCCAGCTGCAAATGTTATACATGACTTATAATTTACCTAATCATTTTCAGTAAGACATTACATTGCTTATTTAAGTACTGCCTTCTTTTAAACCTCATTCTTCCCCTGTATGTATTGTTCCCACAATTCCCATTTTTTTCATTGTAATTTGCTCCTGCCCTTTTCTAAAGTTCAGTTCCAGTTGTTTTATCTTTTACTATAGTCACTACTACTAATTTAGTTGGTTTAGATTTTGATTTCCATTTTCTAGCAATTGCTTTTTTGGCAGCCACCATAATTAGACACAGCAAGGCCTTACCATGTCTAGGTAATTCCAGTTCTGTATCATAGCTCAGACAAATCATCTCCCTCATCATACTAATCCCTCCACCCAGCATCTCTGACAGTGCATCCCACAGAGAATCCTTAAAGTCCGCCAACCCACTGCACTACCAGAAAATATGTTCCCACCTGCCTCTTTCTTCCCCGTCACACCTCCAACATTTGCTGTCTCTCTGAGGAAAACTTCTCTGGAGTCTACTTGGGGTATAAAAATATCTATGTAAACATTTCCAGGCAAAAATCGTATTTGTTTGCATATTTGGAAGACATACATATATCCTCCCATTGTTTCTTTGTGAATTGCTTATCCAATCTCTCTTCCCAATCCTTTCTAATCTCCTCTGATTGATTATTATAGTTATCGTGCAATACTTTATATGCTCTACTAATTATTCCTTTTTTAATGGTAAGACACAAACTCTTGAGAAAGAAAGGCGTTTGATTTTCTGAAGTTCCTTCCCAAGAGGAATCAGTACTTTAAAAGGTCTTTGGATTTGGCTTAGCTACCTGACCCCCCCCTCCCCCGGCTTATGAGATGGTGATGGTGGATTTAATCTCTCAGTGGACATGGAAGGAGCTGGGTGTGGCAGAAACTATTCCGTGAAAACCTGATAAGTCTCTGGTTACACTGAAGGATCAGCAGCACTGGAACAAAGGTGGCCCAGTGGTGAATGCCATGGTAGTAGCGGCAGCGGCCAAAAAGGAGCTGGCTGAAGAAAGCTCATCTGTCCATCCTCTGAATCGGGAGTTTTGGGGACTGGAGAGGTTTGAGAATTGAGTTTATGCTGTAGCTGCTTTTGTTTTGAGGGTACTGAATTGTCTGGCACACATTTCAGAGAGATTTAACTAAAGAGCTCTCCAAATCTCTCTCAGGATCCATGTCTGTGGAGGATGGGAAAACTGTGGACACTCAGCTGGCCACCCTACAATCCCTATCAAATGCCTCCATGCGTCTGATATCCAGTGCAGCTGAGGGAGTTTCAAGAGCCACAGATACAGGCATTACCATATGGAGACATGCTTGGTTGAATGTGCTTGTGCGACTTTGTGGAGCCTTTTGATGATTCAAGGACATGCTCTCTAGAAATGAGCAAGACTGGAAACCCTTTCTGTTGTAAGAACACAGTTCTCTACCCCCGGCATACTCTAAAAAACAGAAAAGGGGTTAAGAAGCTGTGGTTCTGGAAGTCCCAAGGTTTTCTTCCTGGGATAGAGGAGGGAATTCTAACAGTGGATGTCACCCATGAGGCAGAAGAGGTCCGCAAAACCAAGGCTTCAGGGGTCCTTTCTCCAAGAAGGCCTTATCAGTGTTCCTGAATGGTTGCCCAGCTACCACACTGTGGATGCAGTTGGGGAGTGCTTATCTCTGCACCCAAGAGGCCTTGACATCCATCATCGAAGATGTCTAGGAGTGGAAGTTCATAACCAGAGGCTATTCCATTCCCCTTCTTTACCTCCCTCCTTCAACAAACTAGCATGCCACCCACGTAAAGGAATGCAGCTCTTGTAGAAATAAAAAATCTGCCAAACAAGCGAGTCATCCAGGAGGTCCCACCAGACCAACACAGATCCGAAATTTACTCTTTATTCTTTTTGGTGCCAAAGAAGAATGGTGACCTCAGTCCAGTTTTGGACTTCAGTCATCTCAACCAGTATGTCAAACACACCAAGTTCCAGATGGTTACTGTGTGTCCCCTAGACATGATCAAAATTTCAGGATGCCGAAACTCATATGGCGGCGGAGACCATATGTTCGACTTTCATAATTTCGACCATGCAGAACAGGCATCTCCGTATAGTGTGGAATGGAAAGATTCCCATCTTCTGCACTTTAGTGCGATCTCAGAGTTGGTATATTTAAATTGCAGGGGGTATGGGGGCGCAGGGGGGCTTGCGCTTCTGTTAGCAACATGCAGGTACATTTTTTTTTTTTTTTTTTTTTTTTTTATAATTACATGTTCGAAATTTTAAAAGTCGAACATAAGGTCTTAAGCCATATGAGTTTCGACTTTCTGAAATTTCAGTCATGTATAGTAGACCCATCACTGTACATTCCATCCTCCTCCTGTTGAGGAAGGATGATTGGATGTGCTTGATAGACCTTCAAGATGTGTACTACCACATTATGATGGACAGGCAGTCCAGAAGGTTTCTTCCCTTCCAGCTGGGAACCTGTTACTTTCAGTTCAGAATGCTGCCCTTTGGTCTGACTGCAGCTCACCTCTAACTGCAAGTGTTCAATATATCTAGATAAACGACTCATTACCACTCCTACCAAGGCTCTTCTTGTTTGGGCCAGACACTACCTGCTTCACCTTTGTTACCAGTTGGGGATCAGAAAAAAACTTGGACAAATCTCACTTTCTTCTGGTTCAGATGTTAAAATTCATAGATGCCCATCTAGATATAATAACCAGGATAGCAAATCTGCACGACCACAGATTGTCCACCCTGCAAAATCAACACTGAAGGCTGTGTTATGTCCTATGCCACCAGCCAAATTGGTTATACAACTTTTGCAGTAAGTGGTGGCCTCCTTCATATGTGTCCCTCTAGCCAGATATTACATGAGAGTTCTACACTGGACACTTGCAGTAAATTGGTCCATCAGTATCAGCACATGAGTTTTCATATTCATCTGACAAACATTTGCAGGACACACACAAAGTGGTGTATTCGGTGTCCTAAGGCATCTCAAGGCCGTCTGTCTGTATTCCCCCTCTCCAAGGTCACTATGACCATGGATGCTTCCCAGCTAGGGTCGGGGGGCATTACAAGAGGAAGACGGTCGAAGACACATGGTCTCCTTCAGCGGCTAGTCTTCATATCAGTATTTATAGAGATGAGAGAAGTTCTCCTAGCATTGCAGTTCTTCCAGGATGTCCTCCTTTTAGGGATGATTTCTGTACAGATGGACAATATGTCAGTTGCCTGATACATCAACAAACAAGGGGGAAGACATTCCTATCCATTATTTTGAGAATTGATGACAGTGTGGCAGTGGGTGATATGTTGCTATCTCTTTCTGGTAGCAATACATATAACTGGGAAGTCCAGTGTTCTGGTGGACGGGTTGAACAGGTCTATCCTTTTACCTCACAAGTGGTCCCTCAACCCGATGGGCAGAGCAGCTTTTTCATTGATGGGGCCAGCCATGCTGTGATCTTTTTGCCTCTCTCCACAACACCAAGAGCAGTAGGTTCTTCGCCCTGATTGCCCTGGAGGTGGAGTCACCAAGAAGTGCCCTGATGCACATTTAACCCCCTGGTCTTCTCTTTGTCTTCCCCCTGCTCCTCTGATTCCAAAGTTCCTACGGACAGCATCAGAGAAGGAAGATCATGGTCATCCCCGGGGTCTAGTTCTGGCGTCATCGGGTGTGGTTTCTGTTTCTCTGGTCTCACATACACACCCCGGGTGCTGCATCCCCATCCAGGTCTTCTGTTGCATCCTTCTGGCATACCTTACCCTGCCATTCTGGCCGTCAAGTTAACCACTTGGTTTCTGCACTTCCATTGATGGCTACTCAGTCCAGGCAGTTGTCCCCAGTAATTTACAGTCTTACATCATCCCAGAGAATATCTAACAATAGAATCTGTTTGGGCCTCAAAAAAGGAGTTTGGATCCTTTTTTGGTTCCTTTTCCTATGGTCTTAGACTTTCTAGCATCCATTTCCAGGGCTGGCACAAGTTATTCTGTGATTAAGGTCCATTTAGCATCTGTTTCGATTTTCATGTTGCAGAAAATCACACTACATTAACTTCTTGTTACACTTGCCAAAGCTTTCATGAGGGGCACTTTCCATTTTGGACCTTCCTGCTTGAGGATCATATATCCCCCTTGGGATATGATGATTCTGTTTCAGGCCTTAACCCGATCTTCCTTTGGACTTGCCACCAAGTCGGACATAATAGTTTTGACTTGGAAAACAATATTTCTGGTGACAATAACTTCAGCACTGAGTGTATTGTAGCTACAAGCCTCGTCATGTGAGCCACTTAACATCATTTTCCACAAAGATAGGGTGTCCCTCAGAACCAGTCCATCCTTTTTCCCCAAGGTAGCTTATGAGGTCTCACTAAACCAATGCATTAATCTACCTACTTTCTTTACAAATATTTCTAACAAAGGGGAATATATGCTACACTTTCTGGAAATACATCATCAGTTCCATTTCTCCCTTAATAGTACCAAATCCTTCAGGCAGACAGATCAACTTTTTGTCTCTTTTTCTAAAGCTAATGTAGGCCAAAGAGTTTCCAAAGTTTCCTTGGCTAGGTGGTTATCTGACTATTTCTCGTATTTATAAAGATAAAAAGCTTAGCCCTGCCTAGACCAGTCAGAGCTCATTTCACTGGATCTGTGTCAGTGTCCTCAGTGGAAGCAGACAGCACAGATCAGTCGTTATGGTAAGTAATAACTTTCATTTAAACACCACTAAGAGCTGTTAAGATTTGGTCTTGCACTAAGGAAGCACTTAACAAATTTATCTTTTTTCCAAATTTCGGAGCAAAAGCATGGACCTCCATGTACTGCAGAACCTTTAAGTATCATTCATTCAAAGTAATATTTAAGATGATGAAATTTCCTTCGTGGCAACTCATTAATTATGTCAAAGTAAGTTCCAGTTTATAGAAGTGCAAGAGAGAAAAAAATTTCATCCATATTTATGTTGCTTACGTTGATTATTGTCTGTACTAGCTGGAAGATATCTGCAGAATTTTACAGTGTTCTGTGCAGCTGAGTGACTAAAGTGATGTCCTGCAATGGTGAAGTAATTTGAAGAAAAGGAGTAATAGTATGACAGTAGTTGCAGCTTATTTAGACCTTACCCTTCCTCAGCAACATCCATAGGAAGCGGTACTGTAGATGTATGCACCATAGGAGGCGATAGTGTAGAAGCATGCACCATAGAAGGCGATACTGTAGAAGCATGCACCATAGGAGGCGGTACTGTAGAAGTATGCGCCATAGGAGGCGATACTGTAGAAGTATGAACTGTAGGAGGTGGTACTGTAGAAATACGGTAGAAGTATGCACCGTAGGAGGCGGCACTGTAGAAGTATGCATTGCTGTTGCATTTTTGATGGGTACTGCTACAGGAGGATGAGTGTATTGGTATCTGGCTGTACTACTTTCAGCAGGAGCTATTGTAGTCTGTGGTATACTGGAGCTGACAGCTCACTTTCAGCTTCTCATAGAAGGTGGCTGTTGTAGAAATAATGAGGTGCTTCATATTAAAGATATCTGCAGAGAAGATGGTAGTGATTACTATAGATTTGATGATTAACTATGGTCCTTCTAATTAGCACCTGAATTTTTGACAATGTATACATTTCTAGTTGATATTGAAAGTTCTTGCCTTTGGAATGTACTGATGCTTTTGTAGGGTGACAGGCTTATCTTCAGCACACTGATATCTGACTTCATGCATGCATGATTGTTAGTGTGAGAATGCTGGATTTTTCCTCAAAATATCACCTTTGCAATGCTCTGGGGATTTTTCCTTTAACTGAGGTGATGCAACCTTAGAGCTGGTATTTATAATTAGAAGATGTGCACCCCTGCAAAATGGCCTTTTTCTGTTTTTTTCACGGTGAATTGTTTGCATTCCAGCAGTTTTGCCCAGTTGTGGTCGTAACTTTAATAATCAATCACAACAGAACTGAAGTCTTATCATAAAGCCACTTAAGTGCACTTCTGAAAGCCTGTTACAGACACTAATCTTGTATTTCTAAAAGTGTAACAGATACTGAAGTGAATATCCTTTGTTTTCACATTGGTCAGTTAAGTATTTGTTATTGCCATCAACTGTCGTGGTCACATATTGTATTGGTATATTTTTTCAGTGGTTATTTTTACTGTAGATATTATAACTGTTTTTTAAACATTTAAATCACTTTAACAGTAACATAGGCATATATACATTAATAACAAAGAAAACAAACCATAGTGACATTTTTCATTTAGATACTGAAACTGTTGACTATTTACTCAATGCTATTTACTATAATCTTAATGTTCTAGGCTGTACATGTCTGTGTGTCATTTTTACTAAAGCTTTTCTGCTTGGGTTCCCTGTTAATAGGACAAAAGCAATTAAAAAAATAAAAATAAAATGTAATGGAGTGTGCCACATCAAAGATATCAAAAATACATATGCCATTTGGAATTCTGCTTGTAGTTTCCCATTGTTTGTGTTTTTCTTGGAGGGATCCTTCCTGGGGCCTGAGAGATGTGGCTGTTCTGCAGATGCTAGCTGAGCAAAGTGGAATTGCCCTGGAGAGAATGGTAGGTACAGTAGAGCTTTAACATATTGCTTTAAATGTATATTAAGGATGTCTGGGGAAGAGAGACTGAAGAAGAAGACTGGTAGTGGATGAAGTGTCCCTGATTGCTGCAGCTAGCTCTTTATGCAGGTCATCTTTCTCCTTCTACTCCTCTATGCTTCTTCACTTGTCTCAAGCTGTTTGAGTCTGTCTCCTGACTTGAATTGCATCTTTTTATCTGAAATTTTCTCTGCAAAAAATCTGTTTTAAGATTTGAATTTTCACCTTATAACCCGTCCTTATTGTCCTTCATTGATGCCCCCTAAACCTCAATGAGTCCATATTGTACCCTGCTCCCTTTTTTTTCTGAAAAGTGGACTAGCCAAATTCATCCAGTTAGACTTAATATTGCAGACCTTCTTTCTGCTGACCAGGTTAATGGCCGTTTACTGCACTACTCTACACTACACTGATTTCACATTGTTTAAAGATTAATTAAGATGCCAGCAATCTCTAGATCCAAGCAGTCACAAAATACTTTTCTTACTTTCCAGATTTGTTTGATATATGCATCAGCTGGCATTGATCAGAGGTAGAAGCTTATCATACGCTAACAAATTATTTTTTGATGTATGTTTGCAGTAAGTTTGAAGTGTACTTTTAACTGAGAGAAATGCTTTATTTAGAGGTAAATAGTTCATTAACTGTGTTTTGCTGTTTGCTTTTTCAGGTTGATATGCCTGCCAACAATAAATGTTTGATCTTCAGGAAGAGATGGCTAGATGAAGGAGTTGCAGTTTGATTCCAGACATGTTTGTCAGGCTTTGAAGAAGCCACATCTCTGCCACCCTCCGTGATTGTACCCGTTCACGGTGCCTTTTCCTTGTAATGAATGTCTGGCTCCAGTGAGTGTAGTGGAGGCTTCACAGCATGCTGTGGTGGGAGGGGATATCCAGAACAGAATGGTTCATGAGGATCATCCAACTTTCTGGCATTGTCACTTAAAAAGGCACCATTTCCACTAGCTACATGTGGCCCCAGTGAAATCAGCTTGACTTTTCCTCCTCCTTTTCATGTGTACCTTGTCACATTCTGTACTCCTAACCTCCTTTTCAGTTGTACCTTGTCACATTCTGCACCCCCACTGTCAGTGGGCTGTGGTCACACTCGGCATTTACTGGATTAATGACTGTTGAGAGGTGCATTGACTGCAGTTCTTGGGCAGGGGAAGATATCCTTTACTGTCAGTGGGCTGTGGTCATGCTCTGCATTTACTGGATTAATGACTGTTGAGAGGTGCATTGACTGCAGTTCTTGGGCAGGGGAGGATGTATTTTAAAAGCTGTTGTGGCTGCTAAACAGTGCCGAAGTTTTGCTTTCAGTTATGTTTTGTTCACTGCCCTTTGGATTAATCTGACATTCGTTAATAACAACGTTGGTTATTTTGTAACAGATCTGAGTAATGTTTTTCCTCATATGTCAGGTAACCAAGTTACACTAACAGGTGAAGCAGCGAGTACACTTACTGACCCTCCCAACAGCGATGGTCACTGTACTAATGATGTGATTGCAGATGTGAGTGCTTGAAGACTTAAGTGGTCAAATATGGTGTATCCCGACTGTGTACAAAGCCTACATACATAACAAAAAAGATACTCCCAGTCCCATATCCCTTAATATAGGGATGTGTGCACAGGTACATATGAAGAGAAAATGTTAATTGAAGGCTTTTGCTGATGTTCATGTGGGTAGTCACTCCAAAAGAGTGACAGTGGTATAACATTGGAGATAACACTAGAAAAGCCTAACAAGTTTGTGATTATCACGATTTTCTCCCCCATTTTCACTGAAAGCTTGCTCACTGTCCACCACTCTTTCTGTGAAGTGTTTCCTAATGCATGTCCTGAATTAACTTCAGTCGAAACTCTTGTCTCTCTCTTTTCTTGCTTTTGAATCCCCCTTCCAGTTTTTCTTTGATAATATAATGAATGTAATGAATGTTTCTTTTCTGTGCTGCATTACCCCTGAGGTATTAATTGCTATCAGCGATCCTCTCCATCATTTTTAAACGGTATATTAAGGCTCCATGTTTTTAATGTTGGCTGCACAGTGTTATTACTTAGCCTCTTTAGTTGGCTTTTACACTTGGTGTCCTTGAAGATGTGATTTTTCTGCAGGCATTTTGTAGGTGAGGCCTTTGCAGACATCTTCAGAGTGATAGCATCTGTTTTTTGTTCTCTGGATAGTAAATTTACATTGTTTTCAAAATTTGCTGCTGTTAAATGTTGAGGACAGCAGTAGTTTGTGAAAGACAAATCTTGAGTATGGCAGAAGTAGTTTTTTTTTAGTGGAACAAGTACTGTTACTTTAAGTTATTGCTAGACAGACTGCTTGTCTAACACATGCATCCAAAGAAGCAGGTGTCCCTTGTATATGCACATCAGATTATTCCACCCCCCCCCCCGAAAAAAGTAGATAAGTAGGTATTTGTAAGGTTAATACATTTTTTTTAACATTTTAACTTCTCATACATGCCCAGACAGGGACATCTTTTGGGGGCAGTCTCTTCAGCATCAGAACCTTCCTATTTTGTACATGTATTATTCATACTCCTTTTTACACAGAAAGAGGCCGATGCATTTAGTCTTATGAGGTCCACAGAAAAATGTGATATTTCATTTCTCATGCCTTTCTTGGCAAGAGATATTTTGCTTCACTGTAATACAGTATTTGGAGCATCATCAGATATTTATCTTTTTTTTTACTAATTCTTGGGGTAGAAATTTAGCTCCTTAATGGACCAACTTAAGTGCGACTTTCAGTCTCCAGTTATTACTATTTAAACCCTGTGTTACATAGAAAGGCTGAATTTACCATTCCTGTTTGGGAAGCATATGCCATTACATAGTTCACACTATTGTAATTTATTTGGTAACCATTTGAAATGTTGCGTCCTGCTAGACCGAGTCCCAAAATGCAGAGACTGAATGGCCGGAAAATTGGACTTGCATATACTAAGTTCGAGATGCCTTTTCTTGGAATATTCCCTTTTCTATGAGGTATGGAGATCTTGGAGTTTGTGTATATAAGTTTGGGGGGGGGTGTCCAGGGGTGGCATCCCCCCCTGCAAAAAGAAGTTTAAAGAAGAAGAGTTATTTTTGAGATTTGGTCTTCCTGGGGTTTTCAGTCTGTTTTTTGGATTTCATTCTGCATTTCAGGTACCGACATTTCAGTAGGGAGCCATTTATTTCCATTAATCTGTCATACCACCTCTGGTAAATGTACTCTGAGATTTAAGTATTGAACTTGATGGTACTACTTACTATTTTCCATCTAAGGCAGTAGTAATTTATTACTGCTTGCAGTGCACTAATCTGGCAGTTCAGTGGAGTATGGCATTCAGTTATATCGTATTGCCTGAGTTACTTTAATTGATCTTCTTAAGGAGGGCATCTTGGTGAGGTGCAGTCGTTTTGAGTTTAGGAAGGGGTAGATTTTTGCCTACATATTCCCACTTCTATCCACATGCTTTCACTGCGTGCATAAAGTGAGAAGTCCTTCTTTCACACTGTCAGGTGCAGCAGATTTTTTTTTCTTATGGTTATTTGAGATGTAAAATGAGCATGACTTGAATTGTGTTTGTGTATTTAGATCATTATTGTGGCTTAAACAAAATGTTTTGCACGAATGCAGCTCAGCCTTTTTGCAGATGTGGAGTCTTCCTTCTGATTGAGTCTTTTGTTAATTTTATTTATTTATTGTACAGGATTGTGAATTACACCACTAGTGTCCATTTTCTATCATTCCAGTTACATTAACAGCAAAATTCAACAAGCACCACATACAGTGTTATGTTTAGCTTTGTATCAGTGTCAGGTGTTCAGTATATATAATGTATACAGCTTAGTGCCATTGGAGAGTAACAGAGTTAAGACACCATCCTGAGATCCTGACTTGACCCATGTAGTTAGGAAAATAATGTTCCCTGTATTTAAAAGGTTTGAGTGATGGTGTTTGGGACACTTACAGGTATCTTCTGCTGACAGCAGTTTTTCTTTCTTTTTTTTTTGTTTCTTGGTTAACAGGTGTAGTGAGGATAGTATTTTCTATCCATTTGGAGGTCTATTCTTACAAGATGGAGTGGAGAGGAAAATCCATATTGTTGATATTGGATAGGCTACATGTTACTGTTCTAGAAAGGTTTTAAGTCTTAGGCATCTGTACAGCGACTTACACTGGTCTATGTATAACATAGAAGTCTGGTTGACGGCTTAGTTGGGAATCAGCCAGCAGTTGCTTGGTTGGTATACCAATGCTGGGATCTTGATGCAGCTGGTATAATTATGTGGATTTTGGTCTGAGTTATCAATAGTCTGTTTAAAATGTTTGCTAATGTGGCAGAGATGACTGGAAATGCATATTCTAGGGTGGGATTTAGAATCACCTTTCCTAGGGCTTCTGTAGCTTATTTATCAGATGAAAGACTGTGCAGTTTTGTTTTTATTAATTTATAACTGTTGTTCAGCTTCATCCAAGATAAGTTTGTTTGTTGATTGCATTGTTTGTTTTTATTAAGCTATTTTTGTTGATATTTGAACTTGTTACTTAAGAAACATTTTGGTATGTGCACAGTTTAAATGTTTACTTAATAGCTTCTTAAAGCTGCAGATGTGCAAGTCATACAAGTATATTGACTTGGGCTAGGAGACTTTATGCATTTATTCAGTTGATTTGAGCTGATTTATATTAATTAAATAGTACTGGAGTATGGCGTATTATTCAAACATCTCAGTTTTTTGCATTTTTAATGTCTGTGGGTGGATAAAACTGAAAATCAGTCATTCTTTGTTTTTGTTTTCTGGATATCCATTATGTGAACAGAACTCAATGTGAACTGATTGGGTCTGCTTCTGAAGAAACCGTGCAAGTCTGTGTGGTATGTGATCAGTAAGGTGTGAACTGAACTCTTGTGAAAGATGTGTGAAACTGTTTCTTTGGCGAGAGATGCTGGACACCCGTTGTCAATGAGTAAAGAATTAGTATGTAATTTTTAGGTAAATGAAATTATAATTGTCTCTTTCCATTTGGCTGGCATTTATATAGTAGATCAATAATCGAAGGTGAAAAACCTAGCTATGTTGAAAAATTATATCTGTCTATGTGTCTATATAAACTGCAAGGAAAAACTCAGCCAAGCTAGAGTTTTCACTGTGCTATACCTTAAACCTCTTGTAATGGAGGTCCATGTGATATATGTAGATGACCCTTTAAGGACATTGTGTTTCAACTACATAGCTTCTGAGTGTCCCAAACTTTTTTATTTTTTAAGTCTTTATGGTTACATTCAGGCCATTAAGCCAAACCCCACTAGCTATGGACATGCATGTTTCAGCCATTTTATTTTTTGCTGTGCTGACAAGGTCAATGAAAAGGTTGAAACATGCATGTCTATAGCTAGTGGTGTTTGGCGTTATTGGCCTAAATGCAACCATTAAGACTTAAAAAGTGAAAAAAAGTCATGGACATTCAGAAGCCATGTAGTTGAAACACTTGATGTCCTTAAGGGGTAATTTGCATATATCCCATGAGCCTCCATTACAGGAGGATAAAGGTATCACATATTGAAAACTCCAGTTCGGCTGAGTTCTTCTTGTAGTTTTTACTGAACGGTTTGTCTGTGTGTCCTTTTTACCCTTTAGTTTTGTGTTTAATTTATAGATAGATGGACATATAGATGTGTGCATACATACGGAAAATTGGGGGCAGGAAGGGTAGACAAGAAGAGAGAGAAAGCATTATGAAGTGTTTAAGATGTGGAGCGGCTTTTGGGTGTCAGAGGATATATGCGGTCAGCAGAAGAAAGGAGAGCTTCATGAACAAATGTGGAAACTAGAGATGATACTGGAGTGGCTAGTCAGACAAGAAAGGCTGGAGTGAGATTGAAGAGGAGGAGGCAACAGGAGGCTTATCAGACAAGATGGGGTGGGAAAAGATGTGAAGGTAAAGAATAGGTGGACATGGGTAGAGTTTTCTGAGGAGTACAGGCAAGTTGGATTGCACAGTTAACAGAGAAAGTGGACGATGCAGCAGTATAAGGAAAGATGAAAGATGCAGCAGAAGGGCAATGAGTAGGAAGAGAAGGGGGGAGGCAGTAGAGAAGGCTTGTAGGAAGAACAAAATCTGGGATGGCAGATGGAGGGAGGTAACCAACACAGACAGTGAAAAAGGTTGTAATGACATGAAACAAGAATTGAAGCAGATCAAAGAGTGATTTGGTGAGTGAAGACTTGTATCACAAAGGAGATTGACCATCATATTCGTAAACCTAATCCACAGTCTCCTAGATGGAATGTATAATACTTGAGTGGCATTCCCGGATTATGCACTGGACTTTTGCTCCATTATCAGTTTAAGTGCACTAAGTTCTCATAAAAACACTGTGAATTCCTTACAGGCTTTCATATCAGACAGCTAAAAGTCTATGAAAAAATAGCCATGTTTAGAATGTGCTGAGTCTGTGGTTATGTGTGGTTTGACTGTCAGTTATGTTTAGAATGTGTTGAGTCTGTGGTTTGACTGTCAGCTATGTTTAGAATGTGTTGAGTCTGTGGTTATGTGTGGTTAGACTGTCAGTTATGTTTAGAATGTGTTGGGTCTGTGGTTGTGTGTGGTTTGACTGTCAGCTATGTTTAGAATGTGTTGAGTCTGTGGTTTGACTGTCAGCTATGTTTAGAATGTGTTGAGTCTGTGGTTATGTGTGGTTAGACTGTCAGTTATGTTTAGAATGTGTTGGGTCTGTGGTTGTGTGTGGTTTGACTGTCAGCTATGTTTAGAATGTGTTGAGTCTGTGGTTATGTGTGGTTTGACTGTCAGCTATGTTTAGAATGTGTTGTCTGTGGTTATGTGTGGTTTGACCTTCAGCTATGTTTAGACTGTGTTGAGTATGTGGTTATGTGTGGTTTGACTGTCAGTTATGTTTAGAATGTGTTGAGTCTGTGGTTGTGTGTGGTTTGACCGTCAGTTATGTTTAGAATGTGTTGAGTCTGTGGTTGTGTGTGGTTTGACTGTCAGCTATGTTTAGAATGCGTTGAGTCTGTGGTTATGTGTGGTTTGACTGTCAGCTATGTTTAGAATGTGTTGAGTCTGTGAGTTTGTGTGGTTTGACTGTCAGCTATGTTTAGAATGTGTTGAGTCTGTGGTTTGACTGTCAGCTATGTTTAGAATGTGTTGAGTCTGTGATTGTGTGTGGTTTGACTGTCAGCTATGTTTAGAATGTGTTGAGTCTGTGGTTGTATGTGGTTTGACTGTCAGCTATGTTTAGAATGTGTTGAGTCTGTGGTTGTGTATGGTTTGACTGTCAGCTATGTTTAGAATGTGTTGAGTCTGTGGTTGTGTATGGTTTGACTGTCAGCTATGTTTAGAATGTGTTGTCTGTGGTTTGACTGTCAGCTATGTTTAGAATGTGTTGTCTGTGGTTATGTGTGGTTTGACTGTCAGCTATGTTTAGAATGTGTTGAGTCTGTGGTTTGACTGTCAGCTATGTTTAGAATGTGTTGAGTCTGTGATTGGGTGTGGTTTGACTGTCAGCTATGTTTAGAATGTGTTGAGTCTGTGGTTGTATGTGGTTTGACTGTCCGCTATGTTTAGAATGTGTTGAGTCTGTGGTTGTGTATGGTTTGACTGTCAGCTATGTTTAGAATGTGTTGAGTCTGGTTGTGTGTGGTTTGACTGTCAGCTATGTTTAGAATGTGTCGAGTCTGTGGATGTCCTTCAAGGATGCATCTGCAGTCCTAACAAATGGGTTGTCCTGCCTCAGGCAGCCCTTCGGTCGGCCGGATTCCAAAGTCTGGGTCTGGCCTCGGCTGATGTCGCACTTCACCCGACGTCATAGCTGCTGTTAACCGGGTATAAAGGCATCAGCCGACGCCATTTTCCTCAGTCTTTCTTGCCGCGTGGCACCCGAAGCAGAAGCTGTTCGCAAGTGCCGGTCGGTCAGAACCAGAGATTGCTACTACCGAAGACTTCTAAAAAGCTAAGTACCCCGTTGGGGACTCTTTCTTGCCTCAGCCGATGTCAGAAAAAGTGAATAACTGTTTAACTTGTGGGAAACAAATACCTCATAAAGATTTCCACTCTTACTGCCTACCTTGTTTAGGCCCAGACCACGACGTAGCAGCTTGTCTAGCCTGTGCTTCCTTCAACCGACGGACACTTAGACGTCGGTCGGAGTTTGCAGAGGAGTTTTTCGGCTCCGCTTTTGCTTACAACATGCCGTCGGAGACTCCAACTTCACAATTAGCTAAAAAGCGTAAGGAAAAGGACCGACACTCGCGGTCCGCGGTTTCGGCCGAAACCGCGGTTAAGCCAACCGTGAGTGTCTCGGTTTCGGCAGAAACCGAGTCCTCGGTTCTTCCTTCGGCCGAAAGCATGCCTCCTACAACCGAGGCCTCATCCAGCATGGCTGAATTGGCTACTGAAATTCAACCTGCTCTTACAGGTTCTCAGGATTTATCAGATACTATCCCTTTAGATATATCTACTCCTGCACGTGGAGCTGCTAGGCCCCCTGCATCCATGTCAATTAAG
Source organism: Protopterus annectens (assembly GCF_019279795.1). Classification (NCBI taxonomy): domain Eukaryota; kingdom Metazoa; phylum Chordata; order Ceratodontiformes; family Protopteridae; genus Protopterus; species Protopterus annectens. Next base: position 287,276,480 of record NC_056746.1, read on the forward strand.
GCTTTTACCAGGGCTAAAGCAGCTAAATCAACAAAGACCGTGCCTGCTAAAACCCCCTCTCACAGGCCTAGCTCTAGTACTCAAATGCTTAGTCTAGCAGAGGATCTCATTTCTTTGATCAGGGATCCCAGCCTCACCCTGACAGGGCCTCTCACCCCTCCAGAGAAGAGGCCTAGAGCAGAGCCCCTGAGCCAGTTTCTACAGATTACTCCTCTGATGATTCAGAAAATACAAACCCTCCAGAAGGCCCTTATTCTCCATATGAGGACTCTGATGCAGAAGACTCCATTCCTTCTGCCTCTCCTCCTGAGGAATTTTCTTTGGGGAAACCTTGCATGCTATGAGAGAACAATTTCAATGGCAGGGCCAGGATTTTTCAGACTCTAGGAAAAGGCTTAGGACCTTTTTACATTTGCCACAGCATAGGCCTTTAGCCATTCCTCCAGTACTTACAGTTGTGGATGATGCATTTAATGATGCTTGTACTGCTCCTGACTCTCTTCCTCCGGCCCCTGCTAAGCCCGACAGATACTACAGGGTTCGGACACACATTATCACTTGTATAAGGCTCCTATTGCAGATCCTGAAACTATTTCACAGGGCCCCAAAGCTGTAGCAGCTGCCTCTGCCAAAAAAACCCTCCCCTCTGAAAGAGAATCTAGGGCCTTAGAGAGATGGGGTAAAAAAGTTTATACTTCTGCTACTCTTTCGGCTAGGGCCTTAAACTGTCAATTCCACATGATTCAGTATCAGGAATTTATGTTAGATCAGCTAACTAAAAAACTGTCCTCGCCTGAACCTTTAGACCGAAATGGTACATAACATCCAGCAGGTCAGTAATCATTCCTTAAAATGCGGCTATGATGCACTGGAGGCTTCCTTTAGATCAGCTATGACTGGTACAGTGATCAGAAGGCATGCATGGTTAAAATAGCAATCCTTATCAGACCATGTAAAGTCAAAGCTCCTAGATGCTCCCATGGAAAAACACAGTTTGTTTGGCTCCCCTGCACAGCAGGTGTTGAAGAAGGTGGAAGAGAAAGCAAAATCTGTCCAGACAGTCAAGGATTTCTTACAGGTCCAGCCTCCGAGGTTTAGTAGGAACTGGCCTTCCAAGAATTGGTCCTTTCCAGACACCAACAGAGCACAGAGAGGCAGGAATAGGCGCCCAAGAGGCAGAGGTCAATCCAGAGGTGCCTACAGGGGACGTCAGTGGCAGCCTAACAACCAGAGAAGTACTGCCACAGATCCAGCCACTACCACTTCCACAGGACAATCACAGTGACTTGGCACTGAAACCGCCTACCAGGGAACAATTAGAAGCACCCTTAGGTGGAAAGCTAGCCTTATTTTCAGTAAACTGGCATTACATTACAGGAGACAAATGGATTTTACAGACAATAGACAAAGGTTACAGGTTTCACTTCCATACTCTACCAAGGAAGAGAGGAATGCCAAACCTACCTCCAAATCAAAAGACAAACGCTCTAGAGCAAATAGACCACTTACTAAGGATGAGAGCTATAGAAAAGGTACCGTCTACGGAACAAGGGCAAGGATTTTACTCCAGACTTTTCCTGGTGCCAAGAAAGGAAAACCAATGGAGACCTATTCTCAACCTGTCCGCTCTGAACACATATCTCATTGTTCCAAAATTCAAGATGCTGACCCTACAGCAGCTTCTTCCCATGCTGGGCAAGGAGTCTTGGCTGGTAACTCTAGATCTCAAGGAGGCATACCTGCATGTCCCCATACGACCAAATTGCAGAAGATACCTCAGATTTCTTGCAGGATCAGAGCATTATCAATTCTCAGCATTGCCTTTTGGCTTATCTACTGCGCCCAGAGTATTCACGAAATGCCTGGCATCAGTAATTGCTCATTGCAGGCTTCAGGGAATTCAAATTTACCCATACCTGGACGACTGCCTGTTACAAGCGGACAACAAAAACAAATTAACAAAAGATTTGAGAAAGGTCATTCACCTATTGCAAGCCCTGGGATACACAGTCAACATAAAAAAGTCAAGGCTGATGCCATCCCAAAGGATAACATTCTTGGGTGCAGAACTGGACACATCAAGCCAAATGGCATTCCTCACAGCAGAAAAGCAGAAGCACCTACCACTCTATTTCATGGCATTAACAACGCAGAACCAGCTTACAGCAAGGAAAGTCCTGCAAGCCCTGGATTATATGGCATTCTGCATAATATTGATTCCACATGCCAGGCTACATATGAGGAAGTTGCAATGGTACCTAAGGAATTTATGGTCTCAGCACAAGCACAGCCTAGAAACCCAAATTCCAATAATTCCATGCCTGAAGCAAGAATTCCAATGGTGGGCTCAGGCCTGTCAATTGAACAAAGGGCTGCCCTTCCACAGCCCTCACCCAAGCCAGACTTTCACCACGGACGCCTCAGACCTCGGTTGGGGGGCACACATGGTGGACAAGTGTATACAAGGCTTATGGACTCAAGACCAGCTGAACCTACACATAAATCAAAAAGAGATGCTGGCAGTAAAGCTGGCAATTCAGACATTCAGACCGTTTCTTCAACAGGGTCATTTGCTGATAAGGACGGATAACACCACAGTTATGTGGTATATCAACAAACAGGGAGGCACACATTCATATCCTCTATGCCGGATGGCAATGGACCTCTGGAATGTGGCCCTGAACCTCAACATTCAGCTCCAGGCAATATTTGTGCCAGGAAAGGAAAATATACTAGCAGACGTCTTAAGCAGAACTACCACGGATGCCCACGAATGGATGCTGCATCCATACATCTTCAAATCCATTACAAAGAAATGGGGACTACCAGAAATAGACCTATTTGCATCCCCACACAACCACCAATTGAAAAAATTCTGCACAAGGACATACCACCCACTAGCTTGGAAGGTGGACTCCCTATCTTTCAGTTGGGAAAACCTGACAGCATATGCATTCCCACCTCTTCCTTTGATGCACAAAGTGCTACTGAAGATCAAAGAAGATCACCCAAGGATCATCCTGATAGCTCCAGACTGGCCGAGGCAGCATTGGTACCCACTACTGAGGAGTATGTCTCGGGAACACGCATGGCCTCTACCCCTAGTTCCTTTACTGCTAACACAGAACAACTTCAAAATCCTGCATCCAAACTTGAAAACACTGCAGCTAGCTGCTTGGAACATTGCATAAGACAAAATAACCCAGATTTATCTCAAAGGGTTAAAGACATTATTTTGGAGGCTTGCAGACCCTCAACAAGAAAAACTTATTCAGCAAAATGGAAAAGATATCTCATTTGGAGTGCAGCAAAAGGAGAAAATGTATCACTGGCAAACATAGCTAACATCCTGGAATACTTAGCAGAGCTTTTCCACAATGGCCTGTCCTATTCCTCCATTAAGATTCATGCGTCAGCAATTTCAGCAGAATACAACATGGATCCTCCAGTCTTTTCTCATCCTCTACTCAGGCAGTTCCTGAGAGGAATTAAGAATGTAAAGCCACCAAGGAAGCCACCATTGCCTACATGGGACTTGAACTTTGTGTTAGAAAAGTTGACACTTCCTCCTTTTGAACCAGCAGCAACAGCAGAATTACAGTACTTATCTTGGAAAACTGCTTTCCTGCTTGCAATCACTTCAGCAAGAAGGGTTTCTGAATTACAGGCATTAATGGCAGTACAGCCCTTCCTTATCTTCCATCAGGATAGAGTGTCCATGAGAACTAATCCTACTTTTATGCCAATGGTGGTCTCCAGGGTATCATTAAACCAAGCAATCCACCTACCTACATTCTTCCCCAACCCACAGAACAGGGAGGAAAGACTACTACATACCTTGGATGTGCATAGACAATTGTGCTACTACCTGGACAGAACCAAGAACAATAGAAAAACTGACCAGCTTCTAGTAGCATATGCAACAGGAATGGAAGGAAAAGCAATTTCAAAACAGACAATCTCAAAATGGATAGGAAATTGCATTAGATTTTGTTACTCTTATCATGGAAAGACAACTCCAGAAAACATCAGACCTCACTCCACAAGGGCTACAGCCACTACTACAGCTTTTTTACGAGGAGTGGCTACCAAAGACATTTTAGAGGCTGCTACTTGGAGCTCCGTGCATACATTTGCCAAGCATTACAATCTACCTTTATACTCCAGATCCCGAGCAGGTTTTGCCACTGCTGTTTTGCAAGGGATCTTAACTACACCATAATCTTCTTAGTACCTCCTCCCCCAGTTTGGCTATGGTATTCTACCCATTTGTTAGGACTGCAGATGCATCCTTGAAGGACATAGTACAGTTTTGTACCTACCATAAATGTAGATGTCCGAGAGGTATGCATCTGCAGTCAGGATTACCCACCCTCCTTCCCTCTGTGGTACTCCTAGGGTATTTGCCCATCTTGTAGCTAGCTGGGGGAATCTATTATGGTGTATTTGTTTGTATATATGTATATACATGTTTATTTCTATTTGTTCTCTATTGTTTGGAAACATTTGCATTTATCCAAATTTAGCCTTCCTAGAGGGCACCTGGCATCTGGGGCAAGAAACACTGAGGAAAATGGCGTCGGCTGATGCCTTTATACCCGGTTAACAGCAGCTATGACGTCGGGTGAAGTGCGACATCAGCCGAGGCCAGACCCAGACTTTGGAATCCGGCCGACCGAAGGGCTGCCTGAGGCAGGACAACCCATTTGTTAGGACTGCAGATGCATACCTCTCGGACATCTACATTTATGGTAGGTACAAAACTGTACTTTATGTGTGGTTTGACTGTCAGCTTACAGGGTGACATGTGGGGTTGCCTGCCTTTGCTCCTGCTCATCATTTTCCTTATCCCAAGTACAGCTTTCCATATACTGCTCTCACTGACTGTTACCAGCAAACATTCCTTTGAAGAAGCAATATGGAGTTTAAATGTGATTGATCATAAAAACAGGGCAGATAAATCAGACAACTACATAACTAGGCCAGCTACTGCGGGTTCATTGTTGACGTTAAAAACTCATAAACTGTAACTTGTGACATCTTTTTTTTTTTAATCTTTTTCTTCCTCTGCATACCAACTAATGGCTCTCTTGCAGTTAACAGAACCCATGTTTTTGCCAGTGGGGTGATGTCTGGTCGTGGGTTACTACCATCCAGGATTTTGTTGTATATGGCCCAAACCACTCCCCTTGGTGTTTTGTTTGGGTTTGCAGAAACAAGGGTATGCATTGCCCTCCACAGAGGACTTGCATTTTCCCACACGTTTCATGGTGTCTACTGTGTACATGGCTTGGCAGGGACCAAACACTTCACCTACATATTGCAAGACCCCATTCATCTGACAGTCATCCCGCCTGCAGTAATTGTGATCACCACCCTTTCCCCCAGAATGAGTGAGCTGATGTCAGCTGCTAACTGCCACCCCACCCCCACCCTAACTGCCTCATTCACTTGTTATCTTATCTGCATCAAGGCTGACCAGTGGGCATGGAAGACTTATTTGTATGTCAGAGCGCTTGCCAGTTGCAGAGTCCTGGAGTATGCAGTCATTGGCAAAAGTAACTCATAAAAATTTTTTTTCATTGCCCATGACTGTGAAGAACGATTTAACTTGTAAGTTGGTAGAGGATGTTGTGCACAGAATACTGTCACTAGTGTGCTCAGTCACATTACTGTGTGGGTGGTGAGCCAAGTGTGGTTGAAGCACTATCTGTATGCCATGCTTTATTACGGGAGATGCTGTTGCAAGTTGTGCATAATTTTGTGCTCCTGATGGCTTTCTGTACGGGTAATGATATAGTTGTTTAGCTAAGTTAGTCTGGGAACACGTCATTAATTACTTGTTCCTTGGATGTCAGGCTGCTTTTTTTTTTACATTTTTTATACGCAGTTAGGCAGCCTTAATTTTCAGCCACAGTTTAACACTGTAGTTTGCCATTTACTTATTTATGAATTGTTGACTGTATCAGAGAACCACATTTACATACGTGAACTTCTCCAGGTATGCAGTTCTAAATGTTCCTGCCTACCTGTACACGATCTAGTTCATGAATCTTGCAGGACTGAGTTGCTTTAGCCTTGTACCTTGCACCAGGCCTGCACAGTTGGGGACCTTATTTTTAAATTGGGTGCTAATAGTCTACATAATTGAGAATTTTTAGTAAAACCAGTCTGGGGACTTAGAGGCAGTAAGAAATAGGAGGAGGTGACCAAAGTGATCACCAAATGGGAGGGATGGACACATGGTTCATGTATTCACTAGTGATTTCCTAGGGCAGTCAGCCGAAGTGACAGCAAGCATGTCCAAGGAGGTGGCAGTGAGATTCTGGGTGACGGAATTGGTGGTAGTATTCTCTGTAGTGTTACTAACACACTGAGGAAAGAGGGGATTAGTATAATGACAGGCTGTAGAGGTGGACAAGGAAGAGAGACTTGGGACTGGTACTTGGGTGGAGGAAACCTGACAGAAGGGCCAATTCTGTGGAGGACAGTGGCTGCATCATAGCCCAGAATTAACAGTCGTTAGTGCTGAGTTGGAAAGGTGCAACTTAGTGATATTGTTTTTAGACTAACATGGAAAGAGTGTGACAAACATTAGGGAAGTAGATATTTAAGCAGGCGGCAGAGGGTAAAAACAAAGATCATGAACTTAACATAGGAACAAAAGTAAGTGACTTGGAGGTGTGTTATATTGTATTACTTTGCAGTGCAGTAGTATGGGAGGGAAGATGGGGAGCTGCAGGCTTTGATATAGGAGGGGAAGGTGGATATTACTGGTTGGGCTGAAGCGTGGGCCGGAGATGAGGGGTCAGGACACAGAAGTGATAAAGTATAGGTCATGAGTGACAAAGAAGGGAGAAATGGAGGTGGAGTAGCACCCGGACTACCAGAAGAACTGAACCATTCAAGTCATTGGAGGGTTCTTTGTCAATTGGCAGCAGGGGAAGGAAAAAAAAAAAAACAAAAGCAAAAAAAAAAAAAGTAGAGAGGCAACGGAAATAGGCAGATGGACAGGATCTAAATATGTGTCAAGTGCCCTGAAGGTTAAGGTATAAGAAAGGGGAGGATTGCTGGTTGGTACACAGATACAGGATATCATCCTCCAGAAACTGAAAGCAAGGGGATGAGAAACTGAGGAAAACGATATAGGAGTAGGTTAGGAGGAAGAGAAAATGCACACTGGAGATCTGAATCTGTCAGGACCAGACTGGGTTATTCCAAGCCATAGAGGAGAGAGGAAGAGGGAGTTAACTGAGGTCTTGTACAGTGATGGGTGGGATTCAGCCACTTGGTTCAGAACTGTGCAAGAAAAAGATAAAAATTCTGCATGTAGTCCTAACCCAGGGCCAGCCTTAGGTCAACTGATGCCCCAGGCGAAAGGACTTCAGAGTGGCCCCAATCCACAGCCTTCCCCAATATACACACTACCCAGTGCCACTGCATCCTGGCCTTACCTACAATAGTCAGATTACTTTTTTCTTTCTTTTTCTCACAGCTTGTCTTACTCTTAATTTTTTTCCTGCATGTATTCATTCATTAAACAAATTTTAAGTTGTCAAGACTGCAGTGTGATACCTTGGTAGGAAACAAGTGCATTAAGCTGGGGTAAAGGGGTTTCAAGAATCAACTAGAGGTTCTAGATGCTCTCTGAGGTGCATTTTACACTTTTTTATGCAAGCTTTACATCCAGTGATGGCCTGAACAAAACACGATTAAGGGAAGAAATCCACTCTTACTTTTCAACTTTTTCTCTGAATCCTTGTAACAAACCCTAACTAACCAAGACTACACTGTAACTAGGGTTGCCACCTTTTTAAATGCCCAAAGTGGGACATTTTTGGTACAAATGTCAGATTTTGCAGGCCGAAAGATACCCACAGCCAGTAGAAAGGTCAGAACTTCACTCTTGTGCCTAAGTAAAAGGTTATTCTTGTAGCATTTTAGTTGCTTATTGTGTTTCATAACATTTAGGTGTTTCAGACATAGAATAACTGTTTTATGCAACTGTTGCATAAAATATAGGAAATAATTTTGTCCTAAAATCTCAGGACATTTGCCATTTTTACAATTTTTTGCAGGACACAACTGCCCAAAGAGGGACCGTCTCTCGCAAAGTGGGACAGGTGGTAACCCTACCTGTAACAACTAGGGTAGAAATAACTGCATTTAGTGTGGGAGTCTGGGGGATGCCAAGCCCCTAGAAGCCATGGGAGTTCTAGATGCCGTGAGATGAATTTTACAGTTTAAGCAACTGTTTCATTCATTGATGGCCTTAACAAAAATTGTGATTAAGGGAAGAAATTCACAATCTTGTTTTTCAGCTTTGCTTTTCCCTGGATTTTTTGATCATACTCTAACTGACCAAGACTACACTGCAATAACCCTGAATCCTTTCAGCTCACCCGAATTAACCAAGACTACACTGCAATAACCCTGAATCCTTTCAGCTCACCCGAACTGACCAAGGCTACACTGCAATAACCCTGAATCCTTTCAGCTCACCCGAACTGACCAAGGCTACACTGTAATAACCCTGAATCCTTTCAGATCACCCAAACTGACCAAGACTACACTGCAATAACCCTGAATCCTTTCAGCTCACCCAAACTGACCAAGACTACACTGCAATAACCTTGAATCCTTTCAGCTCACCCAAACTGACCAAGACTACACTGCAATTACCCTGAATCCTTTCAGCTCACTCGAACTGACCAAGGCTACACTGTAATAACTAAATTAACTGGGAGCCTTAGGAACTGCTAGGTACTAGAAACCACAGGGTTGTAAATGCACTGAGGTGAATTTTTTACCCAACCTTTTAATTCACTAATGGCCCAAATAAAAATTAAACATAAGGAAATAAATTCAGAATTTTTTTTTTATTTCAAGGAAGAACTGTGTTGTATCCAAGGCTTAATGCTCAAAGTCAACCATATAACAGTGTAAAATAAACATAGAAGACAAATGCTTGTGATGATACATAAATCATATCTGGAAACAGTACCCGCCTCCCTACGCCAGCTTAAAAAATTCAGTCACTTTCTTTATACCCTTACCTGGTGTTAAATTAGGAGGAAATCTAAGGGAAAAAATGACTACAGTGATGTACAACATGCTTTCTCACCTCTACACACAAAAGACAGTCACAGTTGGACAAAACTGAAAAAACAAATTGAACATACTTGGTGTCAGACATATATAAACAGAATGCTTCGTTACCTGCCCAAAAGATTGCCACCTGTATATGTAACTGATTTTTAATTGTGAGGAAATTGAAAAAAGGGAAATTAATTATAGTAATGTTTCTAACTTACATTTAGATGGTACAGTGCTCCTGTACAAACTTAGTGACCCCTCTCTGCAGCCTTCTGACGTTTGTGAGGAAAGTTAAAGAAATAATGACAAAACCATCCCCAGCCCAAGACAAGATAGTGACTTCTGTGCTTGGGAGGAATGACAGTCCCCGGCGCCCAACAGAAGCTACAGTGACCATCTATGTATGCCTCTGAGCAGCTCTAATTTTAGACTAGATAGGATGCAGGGCAGAGGTCACTACTAACCCATGTCAAAATCCACTTAAGCAGCCTTAGTTTGTGGGGGCTACCAACTTCCCTAGAATCTCTGAAGGTTTGTGATGTATTTTATCTCTTTGAGTAATGACTGTAAAATGAGTAAGAGATAAGATGATCAGTTACTTTTAACCAGTGGACCCCCAACAAGCAGTTATAACCACATCTATATACAATTCAGATGTCAGACTGAGATAAAAGAGAATAACCATCTTGCAGTTTGGATGCATTTCACCTTTGTTTCAAACAAACAGTTGCCACACATTAAAATCTTCCAAGTTGCTTCACATAAGTCACATAAATTTAAGAAATAAGGAGACAGAGGGATATTGACTACAGATCCTTAAGGAGAATAACAGCAGCCATACAGAATGTAACATTCATAAGTAGCAGAAAGTATTCTAAGAATAAGCCAGCACGAGAATGGACAAAGGAGATTTTGGTGATAGCAATGAATACAATGGGGGTGGAATCTGCTGGAGAAAACTGGAAAAGGAACCAGGGTATTGGGAGCAAATAATCAGAGAGGGACAGGTAATAGAGTGGGATGAGGTCAAGCAGACATTTGGACTGCAGGCTAGAAACTGCTTTCCCTATCAGGGATTGATGTCAGAGTGTGGGAAAAGAGAAAGGGATAAGGGGGATCATAAGCACTAGTAGAGTTTTTAGTTGAATTGAGAACAGAACCTGCTGTTAAAAAGGGATAATTAGTAGGGCATATAAGCTATTGCACAGTAACTGTAGGAATCCATCAGAGAAGGTTAGAAAAGATTGGGAAGAGAGATCGGATAAACAATTCACAAAGAAACAACGGGAGGACAGATGTATGGCTCCCACATATGCAACAAGGTCTGGAATAGTTAGGATTTTTGCTTGGAAATGTTTGCATAGGTTTTTATATTCCAAGCAGACTCCAAAACAATTTTCCTCAGATAGATGGCAAATGTTGGAGATATGATGGGTAAGAAAGAGGTACTTGGAAACATATATTTTGGGAGTGCAATGAGTTGACAGACTTTAAAGATTCCCTACAGAGTACTCTGTCAGAAATATTGGGCAAGCAAATGGGTGTAACTAAGGAAATTATTATTTTTTTTTAGCTGGGATACAAGATCTGAATTACCTAGACATAGTCAGGCCTTATTAAGTTTAATTCTGGTGGCTGCCAAAAAAAAGCAATTACTAGAAAATGGAAATCAAGAGTCTAAACCAACTGTATTAGAAGTAGTGAATATTGTAACAGAAATAAAAGAACCGGAAGTGGGATCTTTAGAAAAGGGCAGGAGCAAATTATATAGAAAAAAATGGAAAATGTGGGAACAGTACATGTAGAATAATATTTTGGAGGAGGAATGCAGTTTAAAGGAAGGAAGAATTGATCAATTTATGTATTATTGGATTGGTGATAGTTATATAAAATAGTATATGTGATGTATAATGTTTGTAACTGTGACTGTTAACATGACTTCTTTTCTTTTATATAAATATATGTTTGCCTATGTCTCTAAGTGATAATCCAGTAAAGGTGTTAAAAATAAGAGAATGTGAAATGACATGCATTTTCTGAAGCAAAAGAAGACTGTAACTGTAATTATTGCCGTTATTTATTAAGTGTAATCCAGTACCTTTTTTCCCCAAATTGTATGTTTTACTAAAGAGTAGGGAGAGAGAGAATGTTGAGACAAAATAGGAGACTGTTGAAAGGTATTCCCAACCCCCACCCAGTAATTATAGCCATGAGCTCTAATGGCCGTGTAACAACTTTCTCTACACTGAACTACACACTAGCCCTTCTCAAGAAGAAGAAACCAACAGACTGTAGACAACAGGATTAACAAAACCAAAAAAGAAATGGAATAGAACTAAGACGCTCTCCTCCAAAAAAAGGAAGCCAATCTGGTGGTTCCCAGTCATCAATGAACTCTACAACAGAAGGAAGAAACTGTTGCAGAAAAAAATGAAGTCACAAGACTGGAAAACCTCCCTTATCAGTCTCAACAAAAAGCTAAAAAAAGTTATCAAATCCTCTAATGCCAGCTATGAAGGCAGAATTGCAGCCGACACCAAAAACAACCACAAACCCTTCTATAGCTATATCAAAAACCTCAAAGGCAATACCCAGATTTGCTCTGAGTTATTGCACAATGGCACCTCTTATACTGAGCCAACAAACATAGCCAACATACTGGCCGATGGATTCATTGCCAACTTTATCCCTCTCCTCCCCCCAAGGGCCCTATCACAATACCAGAAAAAAGCCTGGTACTCCCCATTTCTGCAGCACAGGTAAAAGCTGCATTGTTCAAAGCCAAGAATACAGCGTCCATGGGACCTGATAATATTCCTGGCTGTGTCCTACATGAGCTACAAAACGAACTGTCACCACATCTGTGCCCCCTGTTCAATCACAGCCTTACCTCAGGCTATGTCCCCAATGAGTGGCGCACTGCTAGTCATCCTGCATCATAGAGGGGGAGCAACTACAGACCCTGGGAACTATTGCCACATTAGCCAGACAAGTCTGATATGCAAAGCTATGGAGCGCATCATCATGAACCTGCTTAACAAAGATATAGGCAATCTCCAAACTATGGACCCCACAGAGTTTGGCTTTGTCAAGGGAGGATCCTGCCTGTTGAACCTGGTTGACTTCTTTGAGGCAGTCACCAAGGTTGTGGATGAGGGTAAGGCAGTGCATACAGCCTACCTCGACCTGGCCAAGGCCTTTGATACCATTCTCCACTCAGGTATCATTGGACTAGGAATCAATCCTTACATCACTAGGTGGGTTGCAGATTGGCTCACAGACAGGACCCACAGAGTGGAAATTGAGGATTCCAAGTCAGACTGTCGACCAGTCACGAGTGGAGTCCCATAGGGCTCGGTCCTGGGCCCTCTCCTGTTTGAAATCTACTTCTCAGAAGTCCAGGCCAACACAGGACGACTTTGGCTGACCAAGTTCTCTGATGACTGCAAGCTAGGCGTCATGATCAACTCCCCAGGTGATGCTGACATCCTACAAAAGGACCTCTCTGAGACCAGTGACTGGTGCCAGAACCATGGCCTGCAGCTTAACGACAAAAAATGCGTTATCATCCCCTATGGAAAAAACTCAGTTTCTACGAATTACCATGTTGATGGGAGCCCACTGAACACTGAAGGGGCCATAAGAGATCTGGGCACCCAGGTCAACAGCCACCTCACCTTTGACCGCCACATTGCCACTGTGGTCAGAAAGTCCTTCTACGTGGAACATCGTATAACCAAAGGTTTCTCATCCAGGAAGAAAGAGGTCATCATCCCTCTCTACTCATCCTTCATTAGACCAGTCATCAAATATAATGCCCCATTTGGCATGTACCTGACCAGACACTTACAACAGCTGGAGATGACACAAAAGTACCTCACAAAAAAGATCCTAGGCCTTAAACACATGTCCTACATGGACAGACTCAAGAAACTTCAGCTGTTTTCAGTCTGTCGTCTACTTAGAGGTGATCTCTGCTTGACTTACAAAGCCATGTCTGACCTTGCCCTACTTGAAATGCTGCACCTAAAGAAATCCCAATCCCTCCATGCCACACGCTCCAGAGATCAGAACCTTATTACCACAATTAACAGAACATGCTGGAGGGACAGGTTCGTCTCCCAAAGACTGCCCATACTCTGGAATAAGCTACCCATTCATGTCAAGCAGAGCACCTTGCTGGCCCTCTTCAAGAGAAATCTTGAGTGGATGGGTAACAGAAAGTTCACTCTAGGGATCATTCCAGTTGCCCTATTGGATAGGGGCACTGTGAACTAACATAGAGTGGCACGGTGCCTTGGCAGTTTTATTGGGCTAGGCTTGTAAAGACTCCAGGGCCATTACCCTAGTACACATCTATGAACCTATGGTGTTACATCTACCATAGGATCTAAAAGTCGGCTGCAGTGTGAAACAGCACCAAGAAGAATTTATGGGATACTGAGATGGTTTAAGAAGTTGGACATTGTTGTGCAACCACTGAATTGCAGCGTGACCATCTGTATCTGTAAGTGATGTAGTAGATGTGCCACATCCACAAATAGTATGCAACAGTTAACAGTACAATAAACAAGAAGATAGTGTTAACCTTCATGAAAGTATGCCGTCAGGAGCCTTGCCTGCAGTCAGTCCTGCCCCAAAGTTCAGAGACATGAGAAAAACAGTACTGATGGAGTAAAGACTTACGGACAGCATGACAAGAAAAACAAATGATATAAAAATACTACAAGAATTCATTCAATCAGTATGAGGCAACATTGCTGCTTAACTGAAATTGGCAGTGTATATTTTATACTTCGTGCTTTGCCATTCATGTTAGCTGGGACTAGGCATGGTCCAGTAACAGACAGCACAGTGAGAAAAGCTCCATAAAATAAAAACAAATATGCATTCAATTTGAGGCACACAAGTGCTTAATCAAAGACAAGAAAAACAACCTTAAACCTATCAAATAGATACTTCTGTTGCAGAGTATGTCTATAAATTAAGGTAGTTAAAATACTTTCAGTGACATTTTTGATGTTACTTGTGTATCATTTCAAAGAGATTATGATATTAATTACATATTTGTATTTCAGTAGTTGAGAAATGTTAGACTAATTGAAAAAATTACAATACAGAAGTATAAATAAATCCAAATCACAAAAGTAGATAAATAATTCTTAGCTGCCAATACTCGGGTCTCAGTTGCCAAAAGCATTCCAGAAAAAGTAAGGACGATAAGTGAAATTTGATTTATCCAGCTGTTTAGAAGTAGGGTCTATATTATATATTCGAAGTTTCAAAACTTCGAATCCCATGTGTTTGACAACATATGATCGAAGTTTAAAACTTTGAATATATAATAAAACATAAAAAAAAAAACTTACTTTAACGTTCCGAGCAGGAGGGGCAAGCCCTCCCATACTTAAATATACTAACTCCGAGATCGCACTTCAGTGCAGGAAAGGGAAATTCTCCCATTCTGCACCATACGGCGCCATTACATTTAACCTTCGAACTTTTCAAAGTTCGATCATATGGTGTTGACCATATGACATTCAAACTTTGAAAAGTTTGTTCATGTAATAGGAACCCTTAGAAGTATAATTAACAAATGAAGAAATGAGCTACAAACAAGCACCATCGTAACACTAGCCCGGGATTCAATTAAGCCTACACTAAGTGTGCACTTTTCTGAGTGAACAGACAACACAGACACAACTCACAGCTTCTTCCTGCTAATTTTAGTTTTCCTATGGATATTCTTGCAGCTTTAAATATTGTCAGGGATTCCTAAAGGTTCCCACAAAGTGTATGTACACAGTGTAATCTTTCTGAGTGACTAGAAAGCACAAAACATGTGATAAGAATGTTCCAGAATACATATCGTGTACACTTAGTGTATAATCCGTGTAGGCTTTATTGAATGTAGCCCTACATTTGATTACAATGAGCATCTCTTCATATTTTTATTTTTTTTACCATGAAAACATATTAGCTAGTGCAAATAAAAAAACTAACTTTCCTCAGGGAAAATATGAATATGAAGTAACATAAGGAAGGTTTGTGGAGGCACCATTGCAAGTTAAGAAATACTGCGCTTCTAATAGCAGTCTAAGAGACAGCAAAACATCCTTCTTGTGGGCCAAAGTCCACAAATTTCATTAGTACCTAAACACCAACAGCAACAAAAACATTATCTCTACTTAAACATTGTATGCATGGCTGACCAGCCTGAAATTAAAACATAAAAATCTTTTCCTTTCTTAAACTGTTTCTGCGGATATTGCTAATCGTACTTCTCAACTGTTGGACATTTTGCATAATGTTGAAGTAAAACTTCGGACTCACCACGATAATTAATTGTAATAATAAACTTTAATAAACGGTAAGCGCTTTCGCGTATTTAGGAATACGCTTCTTCAGACCATACATCAAACTGAAGCTGTATGCTTATATATAGTCAATAGCCACTTCATTACTGCAATTAAATAATTAAATAATTAAACAATCTATCAATTAACCATTCACAAAAATAACATTCAATGCTTAGTTCCTGTAATAGGGTATGCTATACCAACCAATATGCAGTGAATAAATACTTTCATTTAAAACTATTGAAAAAACGTTGAGATTCATGTCATATACCAATAATTCATCATTCATATAAACAAAAATATGTTAAAAAATATACAGTTTAGGTTGGTAAAAAATATATATATGTATATATGATGCATAATTTGTTAAAACATCTAAAATGAAAATATATATAAAGAAACAAAACCAACTGTGGAATAAATACCTTAGAAAAATACCTACGCTAGGCATTATTATTAATATAAACTCTATTAAATATATTCTATCTGTAAATTAAATTAAAATTCATAATTTTATTATCTCACTCAAACTCAAGGCATATACCTAAGCAAGAATCTTACAATTTATATAAATATATTAAACTATGGTAAATGGCCATTTGCCAATTTTGAATGGATTTAAAAGGAAACTTCTCAAATATTGCTTTCATTAAAATATACAAATACATAGGAATAAATATAGGATTGAGTATAAATATAAATATGAATATTTAAAATGAACTCTATTTAGTTATAACTGAATTAAACATTATCTACGTGAGCCCAGGTAAGACCTCAGCGAAACATACATGTTCAAGCCTGGGGGATGATGTCCCCTTAGTTTAAAAATCCAATGCAGTTCTTTTAGTTCTAATTAACTCATGTAGTCTCCACCTCGCTTGCTCTGTTTTACTACCTGTAACACCCTAAACACAAAAGAGTGATCGGGATGAAGCATAATATGCCTTGCCAACGCATTCAGTTCATTTTTATTTTTAATGTCATACTGATGATTATAAATTCTATTCTTTAGTTTTCTCTTTGTAAGACCTATATAGAATGCAGAGCAATATTCACGTGGCTAAATATATCAAACCCGATGTTTCACAGGTAGCCTCAAATCTGGGAACAAATGAGAGGTTAACCATGGGATGTATAAAAGTCTGTTCCTTGGAGATATATTTGCAGTAGTTGCAATGGTTACAGGGATAGGTGCCATGCCTCTTACTTACTTGTAGCTTAACTGCTTGGTCAATATTTGGTCTATCACACAAAAGCCTTTTTAAATTTTTGTTATTTCTAAAGGTAAATACTGGACTTTCACCTATAAGCTGTAGCGTCTGTGGATCTGTAGTCAAAATTTTCCAATTATTTACGATAATCTTTCTTATATAAAAAATGTCATTTGTATAAGTGGTTACAAAATGTAGCCTTTCTGCTGTGTTCTTGGAATATTTTCGAAAACAAGCGCCTATATATGGCTTATGTCTTACTTCCTCATTAGATGGTAAAATCTCTCCCAGAACCTGTGCTCTAGTGTGTTTTATTAATCTGCTATCATAGCCCCTTTCCATAAAAATCTTTTCCATTTTGTCAGCTTCTAGAGCCAAGTCGGTTTTGTCTTTACATAATTTCAAAATTCTACTAAACTGACTTTTAACAATCCCCCCAAAAACATGACTGGGATGCATACTGTCGAACCGCAGAATAGTGTTTTTCCAGCATGCCTTTCTGTGTAGATTTGAAGTCAGTCTACCTCCTCTAATGTCTAGAGTGACATCCAGAAAATTCACTGAGTCATAGGATGTTTCTGCAGTGAATTTCAAAAAATCAGTTGTGGACTCAAGGTATTCCTTAAAGACATTGAATTCTTCTGGGGTTCCGTCCCAAACAACTAAAATATCATCCACAAAACGCCTGTACAATAGGGCCTTATTAAACCATTGGTGGGTGAAGACAAACTCCCTCTCCCACTGATGCATCACTAAATTGGCGTATGTATTTGCACAGGGGGTGCCCATAGCTACGCCTGACTCTTGTAGAAACAGGCACCCCCTGAATATAAAAACATTATTGTATAACACCAATTCTAATAATTGACTAATAAGTATTTCCTTGTTCCTGCTAAAGGATGGAAAAGCCTGTAATAATTCCCTTATTAACTGTATACCCTCTTCATTAGGCATACTAGTAAAAAGGCTCTGGACATCCATCGTGACCAACAAATGTTGCCCTTTTATAAATTCAATGTCCATTGAGTCTAAGAATTCTAACAGTTGATAGGTATCCCTCAAAATACTAGGGATTTCAGCAACAATGGGTTTTAGAGTATCCTCCAAATAAATGGAGATGTTTTCGGTGGCCCATTTCTCTCCTGACATTATTGGTCGTAATGGAGGGGGAGAAACTTCTTTGTGCATCTTTGGTAAACCTTTAATGGTTGGTATATGTGGATGCTCATTATAGAAAAAATCATATAGATCTTTGGAAATCTGTCGACCCATAAGTAGATCATATAATGTGTCATGAATGTTGTTTATAATTTTCAATAACCTTCCATGATCTATCTTAGTGTATGTAGAGTCATCATTCAACATGTTGGACACAAGAAAAGCATAGTTCTCAGTGTCAAACAATGCCAAACCCCCACCCTTATCTACAGGTCTCAATGTCAATGAGGGATCATTAATAAGATTGTTTAAAGACCTTTTCTCATTACTAGACATATTAAAGTATGCACATTTCCTGGTACCATCATAAAAGTATTTATAAAAATCATGTTTACATGTTTTAATAAAGCAGTCAATTTGTCCTGGTATCGGCGGAGAAAAAGTACTTTTCTTCTTATGCATAGGAGTTACTGATATATTTGAATGTGTAGTTTCAGTCAATTTGGCTTTAAAGTAAAGTTTGAGGGCTATAGCCCTCCCAAACATACGGATATCAGTCAAAAGATCTGTCAGGGCACTGCCCTGAGAAGGGACAAAAGAAAGCCCCTTATTTAAGAGACTCGTATCTTCAGGTGTAAGGACATACTTTGATAAGTTAAAAAAGAGCTGTTCTACGGTCTCTGCCTTCTCCTTTGTTGTGTAGTTATTTCCCCCGAAAACTTGCGTTTTTTCCTTTCCCAACTGTCCGACCGGTCTCGTGGAAAGACGGTCTTTCTGATGGGGAGCGGTAAAAAAGGGGCATTATCAATAACAGCAGACTTACGTATTGCTCCCAAGCTTCTTTGTGCCCCATTGTTGCAGTTTGCCTCTTGGTTAGGCAGCGGCGTGGAAGTAGCTGTTGCTGTATCAGGAACTGTAGGTAATTCCGGTGGTGTGGTAAACGCTTCATCCGAGACATCATCAATACGAACAGCTGCTGCTACCGAAGATGAACAGCCTATAGGATCCGGTGCTATTAACGTATGTTCAGGTAGCGCCAAATTTCGAACAGGGTTCTCTGCCTGTGAGGCACGGTCTGTTCTCCTCGGCCAAATGAAAACCCCACCAGTAGAGAAATCCCTGTAATCACGCTGCAATTTCTTATGCTTCATTTGTTGTAATTTTAGGGCATAGTTGTTAACCTGCCCATAGATATATTCAAGTCTCTTTTTACAGACGTCTTCACGAAAGTTGTCTTTAATTTCCTTATTAAGTTCATTAACTTGGGTCAACAGTTGATTCTCTAGAGGGCTAAAATAATATCAGGAGTTGTACATATTTAAAGCCAGCTTCTAAATTTATCTCCTGCCACTTTTTTAGAAGGGCAGGATGACTATCGCCATATGTCGGCATGCATATTATACGCATGCCTCTGGGAATTAGTTTAAAATGAAGGCAAGCTTCCATATGCTTGCGCTGCCAGATTAGGCGCTGTAGTTTATACAAATCGTTTTCAAGTTGTTTTACCTTAGTATTAAAAACTTCAATGTTGTCAAATGTTTCAGTTGCAGACACTGAAATAGGTACATTAAAGTCCAGAGCCAATAAAGGATTTATACAATGTCCGGTGATAGCTGTCCATTGAGTTTCACTGGATATATTCCTCGGTTCCAGATTATAGTCCAATTCGATGTTAGAGTTTGTCATTGCCGTGTGCTGGAGTAAGTTCTAAAGCAGGCAGGTTAAATATCAAAGACAAAAAAGAGCAGCTCCAGCTGAAGAGTCCTCAGTAAAAGATAAAAGAAATGTTGAAGTAAAACTTCGGACTCACCACGATAATTAATTGTAATAATAAACTTTAATAAACGGTAAGCGCTTTCGCGTATTTAGGAATACGCTTCTTCAGACCATACATCAAACTGAAGCTGTATGCTTATATATAGTCAAAAGCCACTTCATTACTGCAATTAAATAATTAAATAATTAAACAATCTATCAATTGACCATTCACAAAAATAACATTCGATGCTTAGTTCCTGTAATAGGGTATGCTATACCAACCAATATGCAGTGAATAAATACTTTCATTTAAAACTATTGAAAAAACTTTGAGATTCATGTCATATACCAATAATTCATCATTCATATAAACAAAAATATGTTAAAAAATATACAATTTAGGTTGGTAAAAAAAAAAAATATATATATATATATATATATATATATATATATATATATATATATATATATATGATGCATAATTTATGTTAAAACATCTAAAATGAAAATATATATAAAGAAACAAAACCAACTATGGAATAAATATCTTAGAAAAATACCTACGCTAGGCATTATTATTAATATAAACTCTATTAAATATATTCTATCTGTAAATTAAATTAAAATTCATAATTTTATTATCTCACTCAAACTCAAGGCATATATCTAAGCAAGAATCTTACAATTTATATAAATATATTAAACTATGGTAAATGGCCATTTGCCAATTTGGGTGGATTTAAAAGGAAACTTCTCAAATATTGCTTTCATTAAAATATACAAATACATAGGAATAAATATAGGATTGAGTATAAATATAAATATGAATATTTAAAATGAACTCTATTTAGTTATAACTGAATTAAACATTATCTACGTGAGCCCAGGTAAGACCTCAGCGAAACATACATGTTCAAGCCTGGGGGATGATGTCCCCTTAGTTTAAAAATCCAATGCAGTTCTTTTAGTTCTAAATAACTCATGTAGTCTCCACCTCGCTTGCTCTGTTTTACTACCTGTAACACCCTAAACACAAAAGAGTGATCGGGATGAAGCATAATATGCCTTGCCAACGCATTCAGTTCATTTTTATTTTTAATGTCATACTGATGATTATAAATTCTATTCTTTAGTTTTCTCTTTGTAAGACCTATATAGAATGCAGAGCAATATTCACGTGGCTAAATATATCAAACCCGATGTTTCACAGGTAGCCTCAAATCTGGGAACAAATGAGAGGTTAACCATGGGATGTATAAAAGTCTGTTCCTTGGAGATATATTTGCAGTAGTTGCAATGGTTACAGGGATAGGTGCCATGCCTCTTACTTACTTGTAGCTTAACTGCTTGGTCAATATTTGGTCTATCACACAAAAGCCTTTTTAAATTTTTGTTATTTCTAAAGGTAAATACTGGACTTTCACCTATAAGCTGTAGCGTCTGTGGATCTGTAGTCAAAATTTTCCAATTATTTACGATAATCTTTCTTATATAAAAAATGTCATTTGTATAAGTGGTTACAAAATGTAGCCTTTCTGCTGTGTTCTTGGAATATTTTCGAAAACAAGCGCCTATATATGGCTTATGTCTTACTTCCTCATTAGATGGTAATACTTCTCAACTGTTGGACATTTTTCATAATGTTCCGATTTTTGATCTATTCCTCATAAAATTCATAGTTTTCTGGCAGACCATTGAGGACTGAAGTCACAAAATAATGACAGACATTTGAGTTTCAGACATCACATCCTTAAGAAAATGTGTGCGCTAACAAATCCTGTTCTTCTATTTCTAACAATTTTCTTTGGTTTAAAAGACAAAAGCAATATTTATTTATTCATGCCTTTGTCATTTCCCCAATGTTCCCAAATTCATTTATGACCAGAGAATTCTTGCGACGACAGTTAGATGGTGTGCTGGCTAGTTGCCGTCAGTCTCAGCCTTCTACAGAAATGTGGCTAATGTGCACTCACCTCATTCGTTCAGCAGAGCAGATAGCCCACTTTACCACATGGAAAACAGTAAAACAACTAGCAACATCAGCCTCATGTTGTCTCTAAAACTCAAGCTTCAACTTGAAGAAAGACCAAGAAGCACAATGTCGCTTCATTTATAGCCTTTCTGCACTGGTAAACTGTCAGTAGCATGATAGTGCAGAAGTATCTTTCAATGCTTTGAAAGTTGTTACTAATCACAGCCACTGACAGCTCAACAAAAAGAAACATTTTCAAACAACAACAAAAAAACATTGATAGGGAAAGGTTTCCAGAAGTTTCAAACTTTTAGAACAACAACCTGGAAAGCAATTGGGGGGGGGGGGTGCCAAGAAATGAAACATTCAAATTGTATTACTTTTGTTTCTTTGCATTCACTCTCCAAAATTAAAGGAAAAAAAAACAGAGTGATTACAAGACAGGGTATGGAACAGGCCCAAAGCTGCATGGTTTAAACATTTACAGGCTGTCTGTCACAGAAATAAGTAATTAAGACAGACATTTAGTTACAGGTGGGCAAGATTAGAGCTGTGAAGTTTATTGCATATCTCTTGTAGCCTGGCTGACTCAATTTAAAAGGGGGAAAAAAATAAGGGAAATAAAAAAATAAATGAAAACTGCGCTCCTAACATAGATGCCACATATAGTGCCTTAGGTGGTTGCTAGTTCGCCTCTGCCCTGTTCTAACTAGTGCAGTTGGTGTCATAAATGTTCATGCTAACACTAAGTCATGAATGTTAAGGTACTGTTGTTAGTCATAACCAATCATATCTTTCTGAGTTTTGGAGTTGAGGGGAGGGTAAGAATACAAAGACAGGGGTGTGGAATTTTAGGAGACTATGTTACGTTGTCCTGAGGGAGAAGGTAGAGTATGAGTTTATTTTTGTTTTCTTTACAATTGATTCCACTAGGTTGTGACCTACTATCAGGGAAGTCCTGAGGTAGTATTTATACTGATTGGGGGGAAATCTGGCCAGAATGTCAAGGAAGTTCTCTTCTGTCTCTTTGATAATTGTTACTGGATTTTTTTTTATCCAACTAAGCTGTTACCAGCTCAGGCAGGTTTGATCCTGGTGTGACATCTCATCTGAAAGATGACACACTCGGGGAAAATGAATTGAGACCGCTATTGTGGGCATAGAATCTGAAGCCCTCTGGCCTTCCATCATCAAGGGCAACAGTGATACCTTTTGAGCCACTATTATTGACAAAGTAATTAGGGGACTGGGAGTAAAGCTATCTGTCGTCCTCCAGATGAGAGAATCAGGGACAAAGGACACCTAATTAGTGTAACATACAAACACACCCACACACACACACACACACACACGCACACTCGTATCACTATAACATGCACATTCAATTACACAAAGTTAGAACTTCATTTAAAGAAACTGTTTTCATAAGAAAAGTTATATACATACCAACACATAATATAGAAATGTTCATATTTTCATACAGTTTACAAATTCGAGTATAGCACACCGATTTATTTTCATGGCAGAGAAATTTATACTCAGTCTACACACCCCAGCAGTTCTCCACTTTTATAAAGACAGGTACTTAAAATATTTTAAGTAAGGATGTAATGTGGAAGCAGTATGCTTAATATCGAAGTTAACATTCAGCAGTCCAGGTATTCAGCACTTCGCCAGATGACATTCACCAGATGAAATATTACCATGGTCAGAAAAAAATCAGTATGTATAAAGGAACCCAGTTTTCAACTTGAACTCAGCAAGCGTTAGTCAAATTCTACAGCTGATAGCTGTGGGATGTTCTTTGTTGTGTGCAGTTGTTGCCTTTTTTTGCAGCCTCCAGTATATCCTTGGATGTTGGATGCTGCACATAGTAGCAGTTGTTGTCCTTGTTCATCTTTATTGCCAATAAAGAATTTAATATTTTGGTACTAAGTGACTGTCTCTGTTCAGTTTTTTTTTTATGAACCTTACTAAATGCACATTGTGGTTCACTGTTGGAATGTGGCAGTGGACAGCATTAGTTTTGGAAAGGTTGGTAGGCCTTATACTGCAGAGCTACTCAGCACCATGGACCAGTATTTCAGGAACCTGGAGTTGGCTGATCTGTATGAGCACCCAGTCATCTGGGACACTGAAAATCCATCTATCAGGCTTGCAGCTCTCCGCTTATGAGTTTCAAAACTCAAGATGAGTGTCAGTATTAGTACATGTGGATTCTAGTACTCTACCTGTGATCTGTAGCAGAGGATCATGTGCTACAGAACACAGGTTGAGTAGGGAAATACTTTTTCATTTTGAGCAGACCTACATATTAAAACTGTGTGGCCTTCTGGAAAAGTTTCTGCTCTATTATTGTGCCTGTAATGCCATTCATGTTTGCTTCTAAGTATATTTCAACACAAGGACCGATATGCATTCTTTTGTCTTCTACGTTTATTTTTCATTTCAAGAATTGAATTAGTGGTACTCATATTTTTCAGAAATGGTCTAGCAATATGTGTTTTTAATACCCTCATAACATATGCCTGCAGTGCCTTCTATATGTTACTACTTTCCCTGCTTTGTTTTTGGATATTGAAGTTCTGCAGTGGGTCAGGGAGCATACCGCAGGAACAGGAATGCTAGCTTAATCTCATGGTTTTGCAGTCTCTCTGCTATTAGCTTCAGTTTAATAAACAAGAAGTGTAAAAAATATGAAGTAGTATCTCAGGGCAAGCCACAATTCATTATTTCAGTTCCTTTTGCCAAACTTAAGCATCAAATTGCAGCATATCTGATGATTTTGAGGGTGTTTAGTATCCTTTTGGTGCTCTATACTGCTCAAAACGTGACAGTAAAGTGTCAGATATGAACTCTTCTACAGGTAGGGCTATTACCTTGACACCTGATTTAATATGTAACTTGGCAATGTGATCCAGGCAACTCGTGTTAAAAATATGAGGATCTTTTAGCCTGGGTAACACACTATTCTGTTTCCCAGTCATACCTGCAGCATTGTCCATATTTATGTCTGCAATGTTGAAACTCCCGAGAGTCACAATTATACAGTCAAGAGTAGCTCGGACTGTTCCATTGACACAAGCAGGCATGTTGAGGTTGAGGAAACTAACTGCAGTTTTGCCAGTGCTGTGGTCAGAAAAGCTAACTAAAATTACAAATAATTTGTCTTCTCCAGTATCTGAACTCTGAGGAAGGTACAGATGGTAGTTTCTGGCACATTTATGCCCAATTCTGCAGATATTTTGGCCTCATCACATCCCTTACATTACAGGCAGCTGTTGGTAGTCCACAGCTCTTGCACCACCTGTTGATCCATGCAGTATATTTTCGTGAACTTCAGGAAATGATCCCCAGAAGTAAATGGCAAGCTGTGTTCAGCAAGTAAGCAGATAAGGCTTTCTTAAATACAGACTTAATTATTCAATTAAACAAACCAATTAAAATTTAAAAATACACTTATCAATTTCCAAAGAACATTAGTAAATCTTGTTCTTTTTTAATACTTAATTCACGATATTTTAAAAAACACTTAACATTAACTGTGTCATTTAAGCCTGGATGCTTATCAGAAGATAATCTGATTTGCC
Source organism: Protopterus annectens (assembly GCF_019279795.1). NCBI lineage: Eukaryota > Metazoa > Chordata > Ceratodontiformes > Protopteridae > Protopterus > Protopterus annectens. The sequence continues at coordinate 287,301,624 of NC_056746.1, forward strand.
ATGATGCCAAAACTGAGAACACAAATTTTTGAAACAGGAGCAAACAACAGAATGCTTGTATAAAGCATTGTTCTCGCCCCTACATTTTATACTGTAAATATGTTCCGTGGTCATTCCGATATAGAATGCCGGGCAAGAGGTACACATTCCTATATAGACTACCCCACTGGTGTTACAATTGATAAAACAGGGAACTTTAATTGTTCTATCACTATTGACCACTGAAATATATGGTCCTACTGAAATGTACCGACAAATTTTGCATCCTTCACAACAGAACATACCTTTCTTAACCGTTGTGTTGCTGTTTAAAAAAGAAGAATCATTATATTCTAACATTTTTTTGATGTTATTAGTATTTCTAAAAACAATTAATGGTTTATATCCTATTATGTTTGTAATGTCAATATTTCCTTGAATCACTTTCCAATTCGTATAAAATACAGATGAAATACTATTCATGTCTCCACTCATGTCAAACGAGCAAACAACTTTAGAGTTAAAATTCCCTTCTTTATGTTGACTATTTAAATAGGAACAAGTTCTTGATAAATCGTTGAGAATAGCTGAATATATGGTATGACATTTACTGAAAATGTCATTCATCACTGTTGTAACCCCTATCCAAAACATAGATGTTAAAAATGAAACTCATTGATAAATTGACCTCTTGGAATGTTGGCAATCACATGTCTAGGATGACAACTTATGTAGTGTAAATAACCATTGGTGAATGTGTGTTTTCTATGTATTTTACTGTGAAATCTGTGTGCTTCAGTATCCCACCATAAACACAAATCTAGAAAATACACTAGTAATCCACTGTCACCTTTGGTAAATTTCAAAAATTCAGAACCCATATTAATGTCATTTAAAAGCATATCAATAGTGTTGTTCTATAATAAAAACAAGTCATCAATAAATCTATTATAGAAAAATATTGATTTTTGGCTCAACAATGGTAAAATTTCCTTTTCCCACCATGCCATCACTATATTGGCAAAGGCTGGGGCTGCAGAAGATTTGTTTGTAATATATGTTGTTGAATATAAAGAAATTATTTTCCAATATAATTTCTAAAAATTCACATATAGTTTGAATGACATGGTTGGGAAATAGTTTCCCTTTAGTCAAATACCATACCACCTTCATGGGGAATACATGTATACAATCAAAAACTTTGCTATTAGAAAATGTTTTAACTTTTTCCAAGAATCTTTTATAAAAGAAGAATTATTGTTTAATAGTGGCCCAAGCATGGCATCAATGACTAAAGATATACCTTCTGTTACAGAATGTGAAGATGACACTATGGGTCTGAAAGGCGGTTGTTTTGAATCTTTGTGTAGCTTTGGTATGCCAAAACCAACGCTTGGATTTTCAACTACACAAAAGTTGTAAAGGTCAATACTAATTCGGCCTGACATCAACAAATCGTATAAAAATGAATTAATAAAATTAAATTGTTTACGAATCTCATATAAACTTATTATTTGATATTCATCTTCATTATTTAAAATATTTAACATGATAGTTTGATAAATAGATTGCTCCATGATAACAATATTCGAGCCTTTGTCACTTTTCATGAATCTGTAAGTGTTACTTAAAGCTTTAAGATTTTTTATAGCCTTTCTTTCATTAATGTTTAAGTTGTCCTTACCATGCATGTTATTATTTTTTAATATTTTATTTAAATCTTCCATACATAGATCTTCAAACACTTTAATAGTGTGATGTAATCTAGGTGTATAAGTTGAAGGTTTTATCAAAATTTTATCAGAATTAGGAATGTCATACATTAAATATGTTAAGTTCAAAATTCTGGTAATTTTTTTTAAATCAATAACAGTCCTGGTGTAATTAGCTTTACTATAAGGAACAAAAGTGAGACCATACTCATCAGTAAATACATGCCCTGTTAAATTAATAACATTAAAACAATTTATTGATTCAGTCAGGCCTCGTCCCCCGACGAATTCGAAACACACAGCACCTTCTTAAATACAGACTTAATTATTCAATTAAACAAACCAATTAAAATTTAAAAATACACTTATCAATTTCCAAAGAACATTAGTAAATCTACTTCACAGCTTCCAATACTTTACAGTTGGCTTGCACCCCCTTGTCGCACTGTGCCTTGTGCCATGCTGTTCTATGATTCAACCACTGACCAACTCTGATTATTGACTAACTGTAACCCTCAGTGACCAGAACATCCACCACCATAATAGACAAAAATGAGGTATCAGCAAAGTTACTGGCTGGATTTTCTCAACAGACTGAAACTCTATAATGTCTGATCATTAAACAAGTGTAGTCTTTATTGATCAGATCATCAGTTGAGAGGAGGACTCGAGAGACAGAGCAAAGTCTAGGGCAACATCAAGGACATTCCTTGCAATAGTTTTCTGAATGAGAAATACGGAACTCTAATTTGAGTTTATTTACTGACTAATTAATCATCACACTTCCCAGGAAAAAAAATTAGGAAGATCAGGACAAAAACATGAGGCAAAATCAGGACTGTTTACAAAATAAAACTTCACTTACTTTGGCAGGAGGGAAAAAACAACAACAGCAGGGGAAAAAATACATTAGCAATTCAGTCTGCCAACCGACTGTACAAACTCAGACCTCCTGTGAGTGATGATCTCTTGTCTTGTGCAAAGATACCTAGTTCCAATCCAGACTTACAGGTGACTACAGGCTAAAATGATTCTCCAGCTCCAGCAGACCTCAGTCCAGTGGCCAGCAATGGATTACTACCTCCACGGCCAAACTCTTCTACTCCTTCCCCTGTGGAGCCTTCTGTCCTGCAGGTCTGCTCCAAAAGATCAATACTTTTCCTGATGTTCTTCGTGTTTCACTGTTGCAGTCATTACATTTGGGTTATCTGCTTGCAGGTAGCCCTCAGTCGGCCTGATTAACAAAGTCATGGGTCCTGCATCGGTTGCTGTCCCTTCTTCCATGATGTCAAGTCGTTAGGGGTATAAAACATGCAGCCAATGTCATACATAAGTCTTTCTTGCCGTGCGGTGCCCGAAGCAGCAGCAGTTCGCAAGTGCTGGTCGGCCGCCTCCTCATATTTTTGTTTTCGAGTTTCAGAACCGAAGTCTTCAACTAAAGCTGAGTACCCCGTTGGGGAAACTTTTTCTTGCTCCTTACCGATGACAGTAAAAGTTAATATTTGCATTACTTGTGGAAAGCAAATACCTCATAAAGATTTTCATTCGTACTGTATTCCTTGCCTAGGCCCTGACCACGACATACCTTGAAAGCCAGGATTTTTCTGTTTCAAAAAAGAGGCTTAGGGATTTCCTTCTCCTTTCTCAGCATAGGCCTTTAGCTATTCTCCTCCTGTACTAGACATTGTTGATGATGCTTTTTCGGAGTCTAGTTTGGCCCCTGATTCCCTGCCTCCTGCTCCCAGAAAACCTGACAGATAGTATAGGGTCCCCGAGTCCCACAAGTTCCTTTTGAAAAATCCTATTGCAGATCCAGAGACTATTTCATAGGGGCCCAAGGACATTAAGGCTTCTACTGCTAAAAATCCTACCCCTTCTGATAGAGACTCCAGGGCGCTGGATAAATGGAGTAAGAAGGTTTACACGTCTGCAACCTTGGCCATTAGGGCTTTAAACTTCAGGTTTCATATGTTAAAGTATCGGCAACATGTTATTTGACTGCTTAAACAGAAAATGATGTTGATTCCTGACTTTGTGGAAAATAAAGAATTACAGGATTTAATGCATTCTGCTGAAACAAGTTGGAAAACATACTTTGCAATATGGTTTTGATTCATTAGAGACCTCTTGCAGGGCTGCTGTTACTGGGTCTGTGCTCAGAAGGCATGCTTGGCTTAAGGAGCAATCTTTGCCTGATCATGTTAAAGCTAAATTGTTGGATGCTCCTTTAAATCAGGACCACCTGTTTGGCAACAAGGCTGAGGAAGTTCTTAAAAAGATGGAAGATAAAGCTAAATCTATGCAAACTGTTAAAGATTTTTTACAAGTTCAGCCTCCTAGATTTAGTAGGCACTGGCCGTCTAAGAATTGGTCCTTTCCAACCCCTTCCAGGTCCTCTCAAGCCAAACCCAGGCAAAGCCAAAACCCCAGGTTTCAGTCCCAGGGGGATACACAGAACTAAGCAGTGGGGGGCCTCCACTTCCAAATCTGGGAATAATAAGACTTCCCCCCTATGGTAAACTGTCTCAATGACTTCCTTTTAAAATTTCCAAGCACTTATCAACTGACTGCCCCTTTGAGGAGAAAGATTGCCCTTCATGCAAAGAACTGGGAACTCATTACCCAGGACAAAAGGGTTTTAAATATAGTGTCCCAGGGATACAGATTTCACTTCCACATGTTGCCAACACCAAGCAGGTGGCCGGACCTACCCCCAAATCAGTGGACAGAGGCCCCAAAACAAGTACTTTCTCTCTTAAGCATGGGGGCTATTCAACTGGTACCAGAAGAGGAAACGGGACAAGGTTTCTACTCGAGACTTTTCCTGGTACCCAGAAAAGACCATTCATGGCAACCTATCCTGGACCTGTCTACTCTAAACACCAGTTACTTCCTATGCTAGGTAAAGATGCCTGGTTGGCAACACTAGATTTAAAAGAAGCATACCTGCACATCCCAATCAGGGAATCTTGCAGAAGATACCTACGCTTCAAAGCAGGCTACACGCACTGTCAGTTCTCTGCACTGCCCTTTGGCTTATCTACTGTGCCCAGGGTATTCACAAAGTGCCTAGCTCCAGTTATTGCATTTTGCAGGCAAAGAAATATTCAAATATACAAATACCTGGATGATTGTCTAATTCAGGCAGAAAGCCAGGACATACTTTTGAATCATCTGGCCTTTGTACAAAGGGTTCTAACTTGTCTGGGGTACACCATAAACGAAAAGAAATCGCAACTGGTACCCTGTCAACAAATTATATTCTTGGGAGCAAACTTGAATACAGCTTCCCAGATGGCTTACCTCATGCCAGAGAAACAAATTAATTTGACAACCTACTTCAAACAAGTGGCCACAAAATCCCTGCTATCTGCAAGACAAATACGGCAGGCCTTGAGGTTCATGGTTTCCTGCATTCTTCTAATTCCATATGCAAGACTGCATATGAAGAAACTACAGTGGTATCTAAAAAGCATATGGTGTCAATATTCCCAGGACCTAGAAACAATGATTCCTATCATACCTTGCCTACGGCTAGAGTTCCTTTGGTGGGCAGAGGCCTGCCACCAAAACAAGGGATTACCTTTCACACCACCCCTGCCACCCAAACCCTAACAACGGACTCATCAAACTATGCATGGAGGGGGCTCACCTGGCAGGGAAGTGCATTCAGGGCAAATGGAACCCAAGTCAAATGCACCTGCATGTCAATCAAAAAGAAATGTTAGCTGTACAGAATGCTCTGACAGCCTTCAAGGACCACATTCTTCCAGGACAACTAATGGTAAAGACGGACAACATCACTGTTATGTGGTACATAAACAAGCAGGGGGGTACACATTCTTTCCCCCTCTGCAGACTAGCCATGGCATTGTGGAACACAGCCTTGAGCTACCAAGTGCACCTACAAGCTCAGTTCTTGCCAGGAAAATTAAATACACTGGCAGACGGACTAAGCAGAAACCTTATGGACCCACACAAGTGGAAACTGGAACCAGGGACTTTCAACATGTTGACAAGCAAATGGGGGAGCCCAGATATAGACCTGTTTGCCTCTCCCCAGAACTACCAATTGGCAAATTTTGCACAAGGACTCCCCACAAACAAGCCTGGAAATTGGATGCTCTGTCCTTCAGGTGGAAAAACCTATCAGTCTATGCCTTCCCTCCTCTGCCTCTGCTCTCCGAAGTACTACTAAAAGTCAAACAGGACAAACCAAGGATGATTTTGATTGCTCCAGACTGGCCGCACCAACACTGGTACCCCCTCCTATGCAGTGTGACACTTATCTCCATGGCACCTGTCTCAGACTCCTTCCCTGCTGTCTCAGCAGGAGAACCAGATTCTGTACCCTCAGCTTCTAACACTGAACCTTGCAGCCTGACTAATTACTTAATCTCTTCTTTACCATCCCTCAGCAAACCTGTGATGGATATCATTTTAGAGACAAGGAGGCCTAGTACTAGAAAATTTTATGCTGAAAAATGGAAAAGATTCTGTGCCTTGAACCAGTCTCAAGGGATGAGCACAGCAGCGCCCAATTTACCTAAGATTTTACAGTACTTAACTGAGATGCTTCACAAGGGCCTGTCTTTTTCCTCCATTAAAATCCACTCCTCAGCCATTTCAGCTCATTATAACACAGAACCTCCCCTCTTCTCTCTGCTCAAGCAGTTCCTCAAAGGGGTCAAAAATTTGAGACCACCCAGGAGAGCTCCAACCTCAGCCTGGGACTTTAGCTTTGTCTTGGAGAAACTCACTCTACCTCCTTTCGAGCCAGCTGCTACTGCAGACTTAAAATTTCTTTCTTGGAAAACAGCTTTCCTTTTAGCATTCACTTTAGCTAGAAGGGTATCTGAATTACAGGCCCTTATGGCAATGGAGCCTTTCATCATTTTTCATGTGGACAGGGTGTCCCTCAGAACCAATCCATCCTTCATGCCCAAGGTGATATCCAGTGTGGCTCTTAATCAGTCCATTAATTTGCCAACCTTCTTTCCCAATCCACAGAATAAAGGGTAATGGATACTGCATTCCTTAGATGTGCACAGACAACTTAGATTCTACTTGGACAGGACTAAACCTCAAAGGAAATCTGAACAACTGCTGGTGGCATTTGCTGCATGGGCAGAGGGGAAGGCTATTTCAAAGCAAACCATTTCTAAATGGGTAAGCCATTGCATTCATTTGTGCTATAAGCACCATGGAAAACCTATCCCCCAGGGGATCAGACCTCACTCCACCAGGGCTGCATCTACCTCTACAGCCTTTCTTAGAGGCGTCTCTACCAGGGGCATCCTAGAAGCTGCTACCTGGAGTTATGTATATACTTTCACCAAGCATTATCATTTGCCAATTTTCTCTAAATCCAGAGCAGGCTTTGCCACTGCAGTCTTGCAGGGCCTTATAGCCGGCCCTAATGCTATCTAAATTCCTCCTCCCAACCATAGCTTTGGGAATCTACCCAAATGTAATGACTGCAACAGTGAAACACGAACATCTACATTTATGGTAAGTGTACACAACTGTATTATGTTCTTCGAGTGTATTCACTGTTGCAGTCCTGGTTACCCTCCCTCCAGTCCCCTAACTACTTTTGGCTATACCTCTGCTTTCCTTTACTATGCTTAAAAGCCTTTTTGGCGTATTTGCTTTTTTGTTGGAGGTATATCTTTGTATTTTTATATTTAATTGCTTCCCATTAGGGGGGCACCTGACATCTGGGGCAAGAAAAACCGATGTAATGGCATCGGCTGCTTGTTTTATACCCCTGACGACCTGACGTCATGAAAGAAGGGACAGCAACCGATGCAGGACCCAAGACTTTGTTAATCAGGCCGACTGAGGGCTACCTGCAAGCAGATAACCCAAATGTAATGAGTATAACAGTGAATACACTCGAACATCTACATTTATGGAAAGTGTAAACAACTGTACTTATCTGCGCCACTTAATGTGCAAATTAAGCAGACCTAACAGAAGACAATGTGCATCTCTGGTCTGCTGCTGCATATTAAGCAGACATGAAAACAGAAAAAAAAACTGTGATGTCACCAGCTGATCCAATGGCATGCAAATTAGATAAAGTAAAGCAGCAATCTGAGTTGTCTGCGTTCAGAACAGAGTGGGCTACAAGTAGGGAAATCAGGCTTTTATGACTGCCACAGTATTTTGATGTAAATCCAGGTGCTCCTCAGCAAATTGGAACACCCGCGAGATATGGAAGCAAATAAGCTATGGCAGTGGGCTAGAAATGGAGTGCTCAGAGCTGTGAGAAACAGGCAAAAAGAGGAGATGGCTACTGTGGCCGCAGTGGAATCTGAGGATTGTAACTAGGACAAATTATATGACAACCATTAGGTGGGAAGGGGGGAGACTGCTTAAGGAGGCTAGCAGAAGCATGTAGAAATGCAACAAAGATGGTAAGCACAGTACAGGCAAAACTGAAAGGTAGTTAACACAAGGGGTCAAGGGAAACAATTTAAGATAGGTGGAAGACTGAGCAGAGGCATGAGGAGGATCACAGAAGACTGGGAAAAATAGAGAGATTGAATCACTACTTCACTGTTCACAAAGGGAAGGTCCATGCTGGGAGTGAGGCAGGGAAAAATGGGGAGGACACCAAGATATAGAGGGGGTAAGGAGAGAGGAAATCTGATGCCTTTAGGGTGGATAAAGTGTACGTATTCGGGTGCTTATTTTCCAGAGTCCACAGTCTGTCCATTGTGTTGACAGACATTGACGATGATTTTCAACAGATCATTGTCTAGTGCAGAAATTCCTGAGAACTGGAAAAAACACAGTTGCTGTGATACCACTGCACTAGGCAGAAACAGGAAAAATCTGGGAAACTGCAGGCCTGTTTACCTAACAGGAGTGACAGGGAAACTCTTGGCGAGAATCTTGAGGGAAAGTCATCTAAAGACAGTAGCGAACATGGTTTCATACTCAGAAGGTGTTCGCTATCAAACATGATCCAGTTTTAAGATTGAGTTATGAACAAACCTATTTGGAGGGTATTGGTAGACATGTTTTGCCTGGACTTGAGGGAGGCCTTTGATTTGGTCCCACATGAGGTGATAAGAAAACGACCTTAGGGACTGGAGATAGAACTCAGACTAAGGAGCTAAACTGCTCCATAGTAGAATGGTAGGACACAGAGTTGCGATGAAAGGCATGTTGTCCGAAATTAGGAATGTGGTTAGTAGTAGAGTATTGCAGGGATCTGCCCTGTGTCCAGTACTCTTCAGTTTGTGATCTCAGACATATCTGAGGGACTAGAAAACAGAATCAGCCTCTTCAGTTATGACATACAAATAGGTATGGCAGTGGGAGATAAAATGCTAACCAAGTAGACTGAGAGGAAGATGCTGGAGTTCATTGACAAAAAATGCAAAGCACCACATTTGGACTAGAGTAGCAGTGGTGTAAGTACTACCTGCAGGGAATGAAACTTATGGCAGCAGAGCAGGAAGATGATCCAAGGTATGACTTGCACCTAGATTGTACCACAAGGAACACACAAGAATCATTGCTTCTGTTGCTGTCAGCTAACAGAATGCTGGGGTGTATCCTCGGGAGTTTAAACATCGGAGGCATTAAGATAATGGTTCTACTTTACTGAGCCCTAGTGGGTCTACATCTTGAGTACTGTATGCAGTGTTGGTGATCAAATGAAATGAGGAAAAGGCCATCAAGATGTAAGGAATCCAGAAGAAAGCCAACAGAAATATCTTTGGGATGGAGGGGACAGGATATCACCAGAGACTAGTGGAATTTGAGCTCTTCACTTGGCGCCAGATGAAACTGGGAAAACACAATATTTGTATGGATCTTGTGAGATACAGATGTGAAGGGGACAAATGGGAAGGGCAGAATGCAAAGGAAGAGCACAGCCAATGGACTGCAGGGACTAACTTGCCTCTGTATCTCCAGATGTACTTCTTTGTAGAGAGGGGTTATATACCCATTGTATAGGCCATCAGCATAGGTGGTGCAGGGAAAAATCCACAGAGGTATTTCAGTGTGTATGGGACAGGTAGGAAAAAAAAGGTAAGGGGAAGATGAGGATGGAGTGGAAGTAAAACATTAAAAGCACTTACACAGCAGATTGGCTAAGCTTTAACATCTCTTTTTTTTGGTCATCAAGGAAATGTAATGCAACCTTAGCTATTATAACTGATGGTTTATTTTTGACACATTCTTTAGTTATTTAATACATTTTCACTGAGCGAGTAATGGGAGACACCCAAGATCATACCATCTGTATAAAAATCCTGTGGCAGCAGGTGTAAGCATACGGCTGGAGTATGGATGGTCCTGGGTTCTAGTACAGGCTGTGCAACCTTTCTAGCCTGCAACATTAAAAGGACATGCTGGAAGTACAGGTATGTCTCCCAGAGATTGCCACTCCTCTGGAACAGACTCCCAGTTCATGTAAAACAGAGCTCCTCAATGACCCTATTTAAGCATAACTTAGACAACTGGATTGGAGGAAGACCATACATTTACCCTGGGGGTGTCACCTATGTCCCTCCTGGATAAGGGCAGTTGGTGCTGATCATAGACTCGCACTGCAAATATAGACCATACAACTTGATTAATAAGGGAACAAGTGCATAACATGGTTAGGCTTATAAAGGCCCTAGGACCAGTAGCCTAGTAACCTCCTATGACCCTGTAAGAATTTTATTTCCACTTGTCAGGCAGCAAGTGAGTGATTTCAGAAAAAGGGAAAACAGAAGGCATCCTATTACAGAGTCCACTTAAGAACTCATTTCCTTGGATGGTGTGTGTGTGTGTGTGTGTGTGTGTGTGTGTGTGTGTGTGTGTGTGTGTGTGTGTGTGTGTGTGAGATTGGTTAACTGTTACTGTAAGAGCTTCATTCCATGGGTAACTTAGGAACCATTTTTTCCTCAGGTTGACATAGGCCATGTTGTATCAACTAATTCAGAAGTGTTTTTGTGGTTCACTGAAACCAAGAATTGTGTTAAATCCACAGAGGTCATATATGTTTATCTCGTGATCCGTTCATAATATGGTATTGGCGAGGTTAAGATGTTAGTGCTGCTGCTGTGTTCTGTTATGGAACTATGTTGCTGGTCTTTTAAGTAGGCTGCATACTTCAGTACTAGCTTTCAGGTGAGTTGCCACTGCTTTCTTCAGAAATGTTGATAGTAGCTGTAGCAATGACTTTGCCTAAAGGTTATGACTCTTGTAAGTAGTTATAGCAATGAAGTTTGTCTGAAGGATGTGACACTTGTAGCAGGGACTTGCTTTAGTAAGGTATGGATAAAATATTTGCAGGTTTCCAGAATTCTGGAAAGACACGTGATCTTAAGGAACAATTTGTAATGTGTACAGCTGTGAATGTGCCTCAGGCTGTTAGAAGCTTTAGGGTATTAGATGTGCATGTTTGACTTTTGTTTTATTTAGTGTAGAAATTCGCATTTCTGTGATGTAAATGTGAGTTGAAAATGCAAATATGCTTTAGCAGTTCTATCAGTGTGTATTACAGGGTTAACTGCAAAAAAGTGTCATGGATTCTCAGCTTTAGTGCATAAAATGTATGTGAGTCTGCCCGACCTTAGCTTATCTCCTCCATAATGCATTTATTCACTTTAGAAATTGGTACTACAGTATAAAGTAGAAGTTAGTTAAAAGTCCATATCTGCTCTCATCTGCTCTGCCATTGGATGGAGACACTGGGAAAGTATGCTGAACCTTTGCCCAAAGAAAAGTCAGAATTTATCTTTACAGTGCTCTCCATCAGTTTATGACTAGGGTTGCTTCTGTTTGCCTTGGCACTCTTGGTATGAATTTCTTTACAAAAATGTCTTGTATTTCTTAGCAGTGAATGTTCTCTCTTTTTGATGGTCAGCCATTTGCATTTCTTTCAGATATGGCAGTAATTCGAATAGCTTCCTTGTTGTTTTACTTGCTGTAAAATCATGTTTTATTTCATGGGGCTGGTGTGCCATTGATGCTCCTGGACCTGACAGGTTAAAAATGTTTTGCTTTGGCAGCAGAATGTTAAGCAGGTAGTGCAAGGCACACTCTTTTGTTACAGAAGACCAGATAGAGGTGACTAGTATATTCCAAAGTTGCGGTTGCTGTCCTTACTTAAATACGCTGTATTTGGTAGTTTACTTTGGAAGTGCTGCTTTTTCAGTGAAAAAACACAATATACATTCTACAGCCATCACTGAAAACAGCTGTTCCCTGTGGGGTGGCACTGCTTTCTTCAGTGCAGTTGGTGCAGATTCGGTTCAAAATGTTATGATTACCAGAAGGTAGGTTGGGCCTTGTTCATGTGCTGGTTGTGAGACACCCATTGCATTTTGACTGTAAGTGATGCACCAGTACTTTAATGACCTTATTTACTGAGAGTGCAATTATGAATAAACGGCTATGAAAGCAGTTCTACAGCAGCTTTGAGTTTTGCTACTCATTAGCCAAGTTAGATCTTGTCCGTTTGGAGTGCAGGCGTTAAGCATGCATACATGTAATGCTACACTTTGCTGTTCTCCATCTACCCTTCTGTCACCAGGTCTCAGGCTTGGTAACTTTTAAGTATTAATTGTGAAAATAAATCTACATATTGTAGCCAAGATTATAAGGTAAGCTTTCGTGATGGTGCATTTATTTGTAATGTTGATGTTAACTGTAGAAATATTTTCTTTTTGGTTTTAATTGCATTTAGAAGTGTGTGTAGTGTTTACCAGTGTTTGCAAACTTGCTTAGACTGGAGTATGAGAGAGTATACAGACGTACCAATCTGTACAATAGCCGGATACTCTCATCTGTAAAATATCTCTTACCCATGCATTTAGTACAGTCCTTTCGGTTAAATGAAGAGGTTTTTGCACTAGAAGAGCTGCTCTCGAGTTATTATTTAAATGTGTAGCAGATCTTCAATATGCTAAAGAATGTGCATAAGTTCGTATAGGCTTAGTCCCTTTAGTAATTATTAACAGAATATGTTTGCTATACATTGTAGCTGAGGTACCTCCATGTTCTTTGCAACATTACACATTTACAAAGATTTTAGATATTGCAATAATCGCCTTTCCAATGTTACTGTTTTTCGTAGAATTGAAACTTGAAATCTGTATGAAAATCAGCACATGGGATGTGCTAGTGTTTAATTCAGAAGTAATGCGCTTACAGTGTTAAACTCCTTCACAAATAATACAGCTAATTAGAAAGTTCATTCATTTTACTGCTCCACTTTGAAATTTGCAGGCTAATGATTTTTTGGCCATTTTCACTTTTATATATGTACTTGAAAGTATAAAAAGCTTAAATGAATTTGAATCACTATCCTCTTGACACACAGCTAGCAATACCAGAAACGTTGCTGTTGAGCTAGTCCATTTGATAAATAAACATTTCAGCACAGTCATACAGAAAATACAAGTATGCACTTCTGTCACTGTGCATTACAGTTGTAATTGTTTGTGTCACAGGTTTCAGAAGTTTTAGAGCATAAGATGTCTGAGCCTGACCTTAGCTTACCTCCCACAGCCACAGTATTAGAAACCCAAACATTTGGAGAAATTAAACTGAAAGATTCCATTTATTTATTGATCTACGCCTTTGAATGTGTTGAAGTGTTATGTTCTGTTCTAGATGGGTCTGTTTACGTGGGTTACCAGGATGATGTCTGTACAATTGCACCAAAATGAAATTTTCAAACTGTATTTGTATTTTGAAAGAATTAATAAGCCCAATCAGATGCTCATTACCTAAGCAGATCTACCACTAGTTGGTGGATGTAAAGATCTGAAGTAGGACTTCATTTGTCAGCAACCTTTGGGATACGGACCCGATCTCGGATCCGAGCCGACAACTTTTACCACAGCATAGATCCGAGCTCCTAGCTCCTTCCTTTACCCATAATCCCCTGCCAACCCTAACTGACCTCAGATCTAGTTTGCCGCGCTTCAAGCCAACAAGCTGGATTTTGAGCTCCTGGCATTTGGAAGTTTTTTTTGTGAAAAAAAGCTAAGAAATTTTCTATTTTCTTGTGTGATTGAGTGAGTTTGTGTAGGTTCCCTCTTAAATATCTATTTTTTGTTAAAATTTTTTCCTCCCTACCCTCGCTGTTACGTAGTGTGTGTTTGTGGTGTGTTAGGGGCCTAGTGAGTGTGTTTTACATTAGATATGTCGGAGGCCCCTAAAGCCATCTTTTCAAAATGTACCGAGTGTGGCCATAAGCTCTCACCGGCAGATGGCCACACCCGGTGCGTTAGGTGCCTTGGGGTTGAACATCTTTCTTCGGGATGCACGATTTGTGCAGCGTTCAACCCCAGGGCACTTAAGGACCGGAGATCGAAGCTGATTCTGGTGGGCCTTTTGCCCCCGGACTTGGCTCCGACCTCCGGTTCTTCGGTGGCCGCTACCCAGTCCTTGGTAGCGACCACCCCTGCCTCCCTTCCTCCGGTCGGGACTCAACCTCCCGTTTTGGCTCCGGAGGATAGGGAGGCCGGAAAAACCAAAAGGAAGGAGAAGCACCATAAGCGGCGGGCCGAGGACTCTTCCTCTGCCACGCCCGCCAAGCAGGCTTCTCCTTCCAGGGTTTCTGGATCGCCTCCTCCTCGGCTCCGGTCCCCTTGTTTTTCACCGGGACCTGGGGAGGAGGCAACCCGGTCCCCGTCGAGGTCATCGAGGCGTCACTCTAGGTCTGCCTCGGTGGCCTCTTCGAGGTCTACTTTTAATATGTCAGATGCAGACATGGACCGGATGATGAGGAGGTTCATCCAGGCCTAGCTGCAGATGGGAGTGCTCTTGCCTCCCCCCCCTCCGGGGGGGGGCTCGACCCCCTTTTTTGCCCCAATCGCTCCTTCTCCGTCCTGGGTTCGGAGCACTTGGAGCCGAGCCGCGTCAGATCCGGGGGGTGTCGGAGCCGACAGTACTAGTTACTTCGGCTCCGACTGGTCCCTCGAGTTTGTCGGATCCGACCTCTCGGAGCCGTGGGTAGAGCTTTGGATCCGAGGGACTTTGTGTGACTTCGGCTCTGTCCCGGTCAGAGCACACGGGTCCTTCGGATCTGAGGGTCTCAGCCCCGGATCCGGTCCCCTCTTCGGATCCGAGTGGGAGCCGACTCTCGGAGCCTATTGAGAGTGGCTCCCCCTCGGCTTTTGCAGTGGTGGAAAGGGCACTGTTGAGTGTATCCGGAACCCCGGTCCTGGCTTCGGCTCCTCCCTGCACTCCCTCTCAGCTGGTCCGGGCTCCCATCACCCGGCCTTCGGGACAGCCTGCTTCGACGTCTCTGGGTGTTCCTGCGGAATGTGATATTGCTGGTGAGTCTTCCTCGGATAGCCCCCCCGAAGAGGTCCCTCACAAAGCCAAGTGTAAGAGGAGGCACATGGACTTCCCTGAGTCCCTTACCGAAGATACCGACTTAGATAAAGGGGAAGGCTCCCCAAGGTCACCCCCCCGAGGATGTCTTCTTTGGAGACATCATGGAGATGCTCAGAATTAGGTGGGGTGGTCTGCCCCTAAGGCTTCCTCCGATGAGTCCATATTCCTAGAGGCGTTCGAAGCAGGGCCATCTACCTCTTGGGTGTCCCCTCCCCCCGATCCCCTGGTGGACCTTATTGCCACCAGGGCTTGGAAGGAGCCGGACACTGTGGAGCGTATCCCCAAGCGCCCGGACAGGATCCTGAGTCCCCCTGCTGAGAGAACCCACTGGAGCAGAGGTCCCCCTGTGGATGCCATGTTGGTGGCGGCAGCCACCAAGAAAGAGCTGGCTCAGGAGAGCTCTGCGGTCCACCCTCTGAGTAAGGACTCTTGAGCGATGGACTGCCTGGGGAAGCGGGTCTTTAGTTCATCAACCTTCTCCATGAGAGCGCTGAACTATATGGCTCACGTCATCCGGATGCAGCAGGATCTAATAAAAGAATACGTTGCATCCCCCCCAGAGTCCATGTCGGAAGTAGACAAGCATCTGTACTCCTCCCGAATGTCTACTCTACGCTCAGTTTTTAATACCTCTATGCGGCTCTTGTCACATGCCACTGAAGGAGCCGCTAGAGCCGGCCTGGTAATCAGGCATCAGGCGTGGCTCCGACACTGTGACTTCTCGGAACCCTTTAAGGAGTCATTCGCGAATGCCCCCTTTGATGGTTCTGCACTTTTTGGCAAAACCGTTCGCGACACCTTAGTCCATAGTGAGAAAGACGGGAAGAATTTGTCTACCGTCGGAGTCCGCTTCTCTGCTCCCCAGAGGTCCTTTTCTAAGAACCAAAAGGGTCAGAAGAAGATGTGGTTCCGAAAATCGCATCAGTCCCAGTCTGCTCCGGACAACCAGTCCTCTCATGGCAGAGGAGGACAGGGAGGACGCTGCCCAAGAGGCAGAGGGGGTCCCAGAAACGTTGGTTCCAGAGAACCCTTCTCTGAGAGGCCCACACCATCCAACCCGTCCCCCCAGATCAGTTCGGATTAGGGTTTTACTCCAGGTTCTTTCTGGTGCCAAAAAAGACGGGGGACTTGAGACCCATCCTCGATCTCTTTCACCTGAACTTGGCAGTACCCAAAGAAAAGTTCCGAATGGTCACCTTACAATCTATTCTCCCCCTATTATGGGAGAACGATTGGATGTGCTCGATAGACCTCAAGGATGCGTACTACCACATTCTAGTGGACAGATGCTCCAGGAGGTTCCTCCGCTTCTGGCTGGGAGCCAGTCATTTCCAGTTTAGGGCCCTTCCTTTCGGTCTCACCTCAGCCCCCAGGGTGTTCACCAAAGTCTTGGCGGTCATAGTGGCCCACCTGAGGCTTCAGGGAATTCAGGTCTTTCCGTACCTGGACGACTGGCTCCTCATCGCCCCAACAAGGCATCTACTCTGTTCAGGCAGACCTTGCTCCACGTGTAGGGTTAACTATCAACATGACCAAATCTTCTCTAGTCCCCTCACAGGTGATAGATTTTATAGGGGCCAGATTGGATTCCAGGATAATGCTTGCCTTCATAACTCCCGATCGGCTTCAGAACCAGAGGTTCAATGTCAAGGCCATTCTCATTCTTTCTGCTCCACCTGCGGAATTGATCCTGAGGGCCCTAGGGTCCATGGCGGCAGCTATTCATCTACCACCCCTAGCCCGACTAAATATGAGGGTTCTGCAATGGACCCTCCAAGTACAATGGTCCCTGTCTTGCAACTCCCTGTCTCATCCTATTCCCCTAAGCAGGGCTTGCAGAACGTCGCTCATGTGGTGGCTCCGGTCCCCGAGTCTCCACATGGGACGACCATTTTTGATGCCTTCCCCCGTCGCCACAGTGACCACGGATGCCTCTCGCCTGGGGTGGGGGGGCACTATTCAGGCAGAACGGTCCAAGGCACGTGGAACGACAGAGACCTCCTTGCATATCAATGTCCTAGAGATGAGGGCGGTGCTTTTGATGTTGCAGGCACTTCACAGCCTTCTACCGATTGGGACAATTGCAGTACAGATGGTCAACATGTCAGTTGTCTGGTACATCAACAAACAGGGGGGAACCAGGTCTTATCCCCTTTGTCACAAGGCCATGAGAGTGTGGGAATGGGTGATTTCCACCAACTGCTTTCTTATTGCAATGCACATTCCGGGACGGTCCAACATTCTAGCAGACAGGCTCAGTCGTTCGATCCTGACTCCGTACGAATGGTCTCTCAATCCCCTAGTAGCGAAACAAATATTTGCCCTATGGGGGCAACCCTGTTGCAATCTTTTTGCCTCTCCTTCAAATACCAAATGCAACAGTTACTTCGCTCTAATTCCCCCTCAGGGGGAGTCCCCGAGAGACTCTCTAGTACATGCTTGGCCTCCCGGTCTCCTTTACGCTTATCCTCCGTTGCCCATGATGCTGAAACTCCTACAGAAAGCCAGTCGGCTGGGGAGCAAAATGATCCTCATTGCCCCATTCTGGCCTCGTCAAACATGGTTCCCGTACCTGTGGTCTCACCTAATTCATCCACCATGGATTCTGGATCCACTCCCAGATCTCATTACCCACCCTCTGGGTCTCCAGACCCCCAACCTGGTCAACCTCAAGCTGACGGCTTGGTTGCTCCAGTTCCACTCCTGATTAGGACTCCCGGAATCTCCTCACCAGTCAAAGCCATCCTAGTAGCAGCACATAAACCTTCCACCAGAAGAGTCTATCAAAGCAAGTGGAAACGTTTCTCCATCTGGGTGGAGCACCATCACTTGGATCCTTTCACGGTGCCTCTCACGTCGGTTTTGGAGTTCTTAACTACCCTTTTTCATCAGGGGGCTAGCTGCTCTACCAGTCAAGGTACAACTGGCAGCGATTTCGCATTATCATGTAGGGCATGAATCAGGCCCTCTGATGACTGCTAAGCTTTGTAAAGCATTCCTCAAGGGTACTTTCCTTCTCAGACCTCCAGTCAGGGAGGTAGTACCCCCATGGGATTTGTCCTTGGTCCTCCAAGCCTTGACTAGTCCCCCTTTCGAGCTGGCGGCCACGGTTGATCTTAAATATCTCTCTTGGAAAACAGCCTTCTTAGTGGCCATTACTTCAGCTGAAAGGGTTTCTGAACTTCAGGCTCTGTGTTAAGCCGCCTTATTTATCCTTCCATCCAGATAGAGTTTACCTCAGGATCAATCCGTCTTTTCTGCCTAAGGTGTCTTCAGAAGCTAATATTAATCAATCCATTAATCTTCCTGTGTTCTTTCCCCATTACAAGAACAAAGGAGAATATAAACTGCATTCCTTGGATGTGCACAGACAATTACGTTTTTATACTCATCAAACTGCTGGTCATAGGCAATCTGACCAGTTGTTTGTCTCCTTTGCCAAAACAAGTTTAGGCAAGTCAATTTCTAAGGTTATTCTATCACGGTGGATAGCTAATTGTATCCGCTTAGCATACCAGAGTTCGGGAAGGCCTGCACCTGAAGGGGCTCAAGCTCATTCTACTAGAGCCGTCGCTGCTTCGGCGGCTTTTAAATCTGGGGTTCCCTTAGATGATATTTGTTCCGCAGCCACTTGGGCCTCATCTCATACCTTTATCAGCCATTACAAATTGGATGTTGTCTCCAGAGGTAGGGCGTCCTTTGGCTCTGCAGTGCTCCGGAATGTTCTTCCATAAAGGCCACCCAGGATTCAGGTAGCTGGGGACTCTGTCCCAAAGGTTGCTGACAAATGAAGTCCTACTTCAGATTTAGAAGTTATGTACTCACCATAACGTTCCATCTGAGAAGGTATCTTCATTTGTCTGCAACTATCCCCCCCTCCTTCCACCTGACCTTTAGGATCTGTCTTGGATTATCCCCTTCCGGGGCACCTTTACATTGCTTATATCGGGCAAACTTGATCTGAGGTCAGTTAGGGTTGGCAGGGGATTATGGGTAAAGGGAGGAGCTAGGAGCTCAGATCTATGCTGTGGTAAAAGTTGCCGGCTCGGATCTGAGATCGGATCCGTATCCCAAAGGTTGCAGACAAATGAAGATACCTACTCAGATGGAACGTTATGGTGAGTACATAACTTCTAATTAAATGAATTCAGCTGAGTGCAAATGATTGGTAAACCCTCTTACAATGCTTAACCAAGCCTACAAAGAGTAGCAGGCTAGCAGCTGAACAAAATGGGATGTAGTCACTGAGCACCAGTTTCTTTTCTTTTCTGCAATTCCAGAAACTGCACCCAGGGAGTCAGACTTTGAAACTGAGGGTTTTTACTTGTAAGACCAGGTAGTCTGTCTCATTGCACATTAACTACTAACGGTTTTGGGTCATAATTTTGTGCTCATCTAATATTAGATTCACTGTACGAGTTTTAACTGTATAAGTTTCAGGGAAGAAGTCTCCTTCTGATTATGATTTCTGTTTATAGCTGATAGATGTTCGCCATCTGATTTAAGATTTCTGTTTACAGCTAATACAGATGGACCCAGTTTTACCCTTTCAGAAGTGCTAAAATTAACTTAGCTAGTATGGTAAACTACAGTAGACATCAGATAGAGGCAACTACATACTGAAAATGCAAAACCATGATTTTACAAGTCCTGACTGAAAAATAAGAAATGGAGAATTCTGTAACTCACTGTTATACCATAGAAGTACTTTTTTGTTGTTTTTGCAAGCGAGTGGTTCACCCCTGCACCTCCAACATTCCTGCTGCTTATACATACTAACTCTTAGGTCACTGTAGTTTGGCACAACCATTTCAGCTAAACTGCAGTTCGCGACAGTGTCTCAGTGCTGGATACAACTTTTAGTTTTTGTCTGTGAATCAGTAATATGCAGCTGAGAGGTTCGGGTTACTATTCATTTGTAGTTCTGTCATGTAACACTTACTCCAGTAGCATCATCATAAATAAAATGGAGTACTTACTGTCAGCTCTAGAGTAATATTTAATATGTGCTACATACGTCACTAAATAGGTTACTCACGGTGTGCAGCAACTTGTACTCCTTTTTTTTCACCCCTTGCACTCTTGTCACAGATTATGTTGCTTCATTTGCTTCGCAGCAGTTCCTGAACAAATGAACATCATTTAGCTAAACCAAGTCTCTTTTTACCAATATTTTTCCTCATTGTTGAAATTCACTGATTTGCAAGTAAACCTTTATTGCTTTGAGTTGTCATGCCAGCTCAGTTCTAGATTTACTTCTTAGTAGTTTTTGATTGAGCTAAAACAAAGAATGGTCTTTATCACACCTGCAGTCTGACAGGAGCATTGCAGGATATGTAGCAGCATCAGCATTTGAGGGCAGATGGGTAGGGCAGTTTTGTGCATCTGGAACAGTATTTATACTCTTTGCACTGCTGTGTAGTTATACATCAGAGAACTACACCTTATTTTAAGCATCTTAAAGATTTACTTCCATCACCTTTGTACTTGATAACATTTTAAGGTGGAGTTACAGGGAGAAGGGAACTGTCATTGATCATTTAAGCCTTTCTTATATGAACAGTTCCGTAGTCCTTAGGATTGAGTACTGCAGTGGAAGTGAGGCCTTTAATTCCTCTGTTGTATATTCTTTCACATCATTATGATACTACTAAAGTTGTACACTACATTGTAAACCCTGTGGTGGGTGATACCATTTTCACACTGTATTTCTTAATATGATTTGTGTGCTTTTTGGTTCCTTAGCAAGTGACTAGATGTCCCCATTGCATTCTGATTGTGGCATTGAGTTAGGTAAGAGAACAAAAAAGTCTGATTTTAACAGCGGGTATTTTCACAGCTGTAATTAT
Organism: Protopterus annectens; assembly: GCF_019279795.1. Taxonomy (NCBI): domain Eukaryota; kingdom Metazoa; phylum Chordata; order Ceratodontiformes; family Protopteridae; genus Protopterus; species Protopterus annectens. The sequence continues at coordinate 287,322,529 of NC_056746.1, forward strand.
GTGCCATGGATTTTATTTCACCCTGTAAGTGCTTGTTTTCAATGTGGCTCATTTCCCTCAGAAATGCTTTTATAATGCTTATTGGATGATCATCCTTCAGTCCCTCTTGTGCTGGTGCTGTATTAGCTCTGTACTGGGTTCAGTAAATATTGTACTCTGTAAACTGTCTGATGTTCTTACTATTATGATAAAAACATCTTCAAAATGAGAGTTCTACAGATCATTCTCTACCTTTCCAGTCTTTGTACTTTAACTGCTATGTCCTCCTCTTCCAGGGGACTGTGACAGCAAAGAGCCTGTAAAGTTCGGAGTACTAAGTAGCACTGATGAGAAATAGTTGTGCTCAATCTAAAATGAGAAACTGTCATGCCCAATTCAGTTTTCAGTTGTTTAATTAGTAAGTTACATCTTACTTCAGCCAGAACAACCAGTACTGTGGAGTATCATTCTCGGTCAACTTTTCTAAGAATTAAATTTTGCCTTTGTCTGTGTTTTTCTAGGGATTTTCATTTCTTTCAATATAACATACTGTTGAAGGCTGACCTCCTTAAAAGAGAAAAAGCTACCTTAGTTAATGTAAAGAGATACACCCGTACTACAACCCAGGAGACCCAAGTTCACATAGTTGCTGAGGTGCTGGAAGAGCCATGTTGAGGAGTGTATGACTTATTAATTTGTGGTAGGCCACCCATCCTAGAGGGTGGGAGGGAGGTGATCTGAGTCTGTTCTTTGTTACATTGCAAAAGGAGGCTTGCTGGATACCAAGAGCCATAAAAGACTAGGGAATGTGGGTTGTTGATCTTAAGACACACTCCCTGGTGATGTCCTTCAAGGATGCATCTGCAGTCCTTACAAATGGGTTGTCCTGTCGTCAGGCAGCCTTGGTTAACCCGGATTCCCAAGGTCTGGGTCTGGCTCGACTGGTACCACTTTTCACCCGGCGTCATAGCTGCAGTTCTTGGTATAGAAGAGCATCAGCCGGCGCCCATTTTTCTTGTCTTCAAAGGCTGATGGCGCCGAAGCAAGCTGTTGCCATGTGCGGTCGGTCAGATCCAGAAGTTACTACTACCGAAATACTCCTTGAAGACCAAAGCTAAGTACCCGTTGAGACTCTGCTCTGCCTCAGCCGATGTCCCGATGTCAATTAACTTGTAGAAAAGGCAGGAAATCTAAGATTTCCACTCTTTTAGGCTTACCTGCTTAGCGCCCAGACCACGGCGTAGCAACATCTGGCCTGTGCTTCTTTTTTAACCGACTTACGCTTAGGCGTCGGTCAGAGTGCTGAGCAGTTTTTAGCTAACCTGGTAGAATCTGATCTGATATCGGCTGTGCTGTTACAACCTGCCAGGATTTATCAGACACACTACCTATTCTGTCTCAACTCCTGCGATGGCTGGGCTAGGATGAGCCACATGTCCTCCTGGCCTTTTGCCAGGGCTAAAGCAGCCAAACTAACTAAGTGTGTGTGCCCCCTCTCCTGAGCCCAGCTCAGTTCGATACTTTCTCTGGCAGAGGATCTCATCTCTTTAATAAGGGGATAACAATCTCATCCAGACAGGGCCACTCAGCCACCCCAGACCCCCTGGGCAAACCCCCTGAGCCCCTGAGGCGGATCATTCCTCTCTGATAATCCGAACAATATCATTCCTCAGAAGCTCGCTCCAGAGGCTCCGATTCTCCTGATGCTGAAACTCGTGATCGATTCCTTCTCTACTCTCCACCCTTCTGATTTCCTTTCCACCTGAAACCACGCCATGGGGAACAATTTTCATGGGGGTGGCAAGATTTTTTAACTCCAGAGAAGGCTTGGGGCCTTCTTGCATTTACCACAACATGGAGCCTTTAGCTATTCCTCCAGTTCTTTCTGTTGTAGATGATGCATTTGTTGTACTGCTCATATTTAATTCTTTACCTCAGCTCCCCTGCTAAGCCTCCAGCCCCTACTAGGGTCCGGACACACATACGAGGTTATACAAGGCTCTCACCATTTATACAAAGGCGGCAGGGGCAGAAGGCACGCTTGGGGGCTAAACCTCCATCCAAAGGTGACCCAAGAGTCCAGGTCCATAGAAGATGGGGAAAAGTATACACCTCTGCTACTCTGTCATGGGGCCTTGAACTGTCAGTTTCATATGATCCAGTACAGGGTGCATGTGATCAGTTAACTAAGAAACTGTCCAGTGATGATTCTTTAGATAAAATATGTTTTGATAATGGATAATAACATTCGGCAAGTTATTAAACATTCTTTTGAAATCTTGACTATGATGCAAATTCTTCGAATTTAGATCAGCCATGACTGGCACAGTCTTCAGAAGAGCATGCATGGTTGAAGAACAGGCCAGTACCGCGGACAACAAATGAAAACTATTGGATGCTCAAATGGACAAGGTCAATTTATTTTGGTTCTACAGCTCCTTGGGTTCTGAAGAAAATGGAAGAGAGAGGAAAATCTTGCAAACAGTGAAGATTTTGGCAAGGTGCAACCTCAGGTTTAACAGTGAAAGATTTCACTTATTGGTTTAACCCAGACTCCTCAAAAGGGTGTAGAGGCGGAATAGCCCAGCAAGAGCGAAGGAATCAAAAGCTCAGAGGCTACAGGGGCGCCGGTAGAGAGCAACAACCAGCCAGCACCAAGACCACCACCACTGCAGGCAGACAATCACAACCACTTGGCACTGACATACCGGGAAGCACGGCACTGGCCCTTGGGCGGAAGCTAGCTTTGTTTCAGCAAGGAGGCATTACATCACAAGGGACAAGTGGATCAGGCAAACTATTCACCAAGTTACAGGTACATTTTCCATACTCAGTGCCAAGAAGACTAACAACCAAGGTTGCAGTAAAAGCGAAAGCTCTAAAACAAACAGCAAGTAGCAAAAAACCACCAACTGTGGAAAGGTACCAGCAAAATAGACAATAGCCGGTTACACTCGGGCACTTCCTGTGGAAAAGAAAGAGAAAAAAATGGAAGCCTATTATATACTGTCCCAGATTAACATTCCTCATACCAAGAAAATTCAATGGAAGCATATTCTTCTTTATGCTGGGCAAAGGGTCTTGGCTGGTAACTCTAGATCTCAAGGAGAGCATACCTGGAGTCTTCTTGACCAAATTGCAGAAAGATACCTCAGATTCCTTGGATGATCAGGCAGGCATAATTCTCAGCATTGTGCCCCTGGCTTAAGATACCGCAGATTTCTTTCACAATGTGCATCCCTCAATTCATCATATTAGACTTCGAGACTTCCATTATCATACACCCTGGACTCAATGATACAAAGCCAGGACAACAAATTGCATAACAGAGACTGCTTAAGTCATTTTGAAGCACGAGACAAAGATACAAAGGACACAAAAGTCAGCAGGACTCATCCCAAGAGGTCATTTTTTGGGTGCGGCCCTGGGACACACAGAAGCAGATAAAAAGTCAAAACTGATTCCATCCCAAGCAACCCTCTCTCCTTCTTGGCAGCTGGAACAAGCAAAGCAGATGGCATCTAACTGGTGAAAAGCAAGAGCAACTTCCTGGCATCTTCATAATTCTGGTCCTCATGCATCTAATGGCAAAAAATTACAGTGGTACTAAAAGGTTATGGGCTCCTTTATTCATTCCTGGTAAAATTCAAATTAATACCATGCCCAAAACAGAGTTTCTGTAGGCTCAGGCCTGTCAATCAAACAAACACAGCCCTAGAAACCGAATCAATAAGCCAAACCATCCCCCATGCAACGCCTCAGACCTCGGTTGGGGGCCCACATAGTGGACAGGTGCATACAAGGCTTATGGCATCAAGATCAACTGCACCTGCACATAGAAATCTAGGAAATGCTGGCAGTAAAATTAATGACCAGTGCTTTGTGCTTTAATCAAGAAGGACACTCAATAGTAGACCAGCAAACACCGTCTAAATATGGTACACATCAACAAACAAGGGAGGCAGCAATCCTTACCCAGCCATTTCTCTGAGACTGGACGGAATTATGCTCTGAGCTAACACATTCAGTATACAATCAGTTTGTACCAGGAAAAACATTCTAGCTCTGTGGCGGATGGCAGAACTTCTTGCGAATGGATGCTGCACACCGGACTATCTTCAAAGCCATCACAGAAAATGGGACTAAAGAAGATAGATTGTGCATACCTTCTCAATCACCAACTAAAGCAATTCTGCACAAGACGTACCACACTTGCTTCAAAGTGGACTCCCTATCTTTCGTTGGAAAACAGGACCTTTTATCAGATTCCAATTAAAAAAATGATACTGGGAAATTCTTGAAGGCATTGAAGGGTTGACTCCTATTTTCTGACTCTAAAAGCTCCAACGAGACAGCATTTGGTCCACCCCAAGGCCGAGCATGTCTTGGTAACAAATATGGACTACCCACAGTGCACTGCGATCAACACAGATTCTGATCAACACCCCTGCATCGAAACCTAGTGGTACTGCAGCTGACTGCATGGAACATTACATAAAACAATTAGCAAACTCTGTTTAACACAGAACAGCTATTAACCTTAACTCGCAGACCTTCAACAAGAAGAGGTGCAGCAAAATGGAAAACCTTGAGCAATTAACTATAACTTAAAGGAATAGGTGCAACTAGTAATTACCCTCGCCAACATCCTGAAGTACTTGGCAGAACTCTTCCATAGCAAAATCTATTCTTCCATCAGATACATGAGTCAGCTATTTCAGTCGAATAGTAAACATACAGAACATCTTCTCAGCATCCCTCTGCTCTTGCAGTTTGGCCTCCATATTTCTCTATCCAACCTCCAGCCCACCACCTATACCAGCAGGACCTGAACTTTGTGCTAGAAAAACTGACACTTCCTCCTCAGGCTCAGCCTGCAGTGAAAGGTACAATTGAAATCCTGGAACCAACAGCCTCTGCCAATTATGGGACCTGACTGAGGTAGACCTGACTACGACACTTCCTCTTCCTCCAACCTTTCCAGCGGCATCATCCAGACAGAGTGTGGAGCGAGACTAAACTTTTGGCTCTTGGTGTCATGCAACTGGATGCTGCTTAGTTAGTGTAGGCAGCTAGGATTCCAGCAATCTAGACTTCTCCTTTTAGCTCTCAAAGACTTGTAGGTCTGATCTGGATTTGTGAACTGTTTAGTGTATTAGTCCATTAGATGTTTTTCCTGTGGCCCATTTCTTTTGCAGTGATTGCAAATGATTCATCCAAGTATTTCTAGTTGGGGTAGTGAGTACTTCAGTACTTTCATGTCTATATCTAGAGATGAGAACAATTATTTTTGAATTGCAGGTTACATTTCATCAACTTTCTATGGAGTCCAAAACATTTCAGCAAGGAGGCAGTGATTTATTTTTTATCTTAGCAGATAAAGGGTGGAGCACTAAACTTTTGGTCAGAGAAGTGATGCTGTCATGTGCATGAGCTTTATTTATTTGTCTCTGTCTCACAGCATTCCACGTTCTGTGTTTTATTAACTTCCTAGACTTCCTAGCAGACAGCCAGATCTGAATAAGGTGTGCTGTCCATGATTGATCATCAGTATCTGAGAATATTGCCCAACATTTCTGATCCTGGAACACTGCAGTCAAACACTTCTGCCTGGAGAGCGCAGGTGTAACTTCTTTCTTTTACTTGAGGAGTCTAGGTCATTGGAAGCATTTGATCTACTGACCTCTCATATGCCTTCTCCTCTTATTTTAAGTCAAAAACAGTTCCTAGAGCAAAGCAGAAGGCTGCTTTCTTAATTTTGATTGACCACACAGCCTTGGTTTACAGATCTTCCTATAGCCTCTTTCTCAGTCTTGGAAAGTACTCATCAGCTTCCTGCAGCTTCTATCAGTGTGATGTGCTTGTCCCTCAAATTTGAGTCACTGAGATTAAGTTTACATACTCTAGTAGCCTGCAGTTTATGTCTTTAGAATTTAGTAACCGGGATACTAAAAGCAGAGCAGAAGCTTCTGTGAACTTGTGCAGATTCATCGACTTTTGCAGATGACTTTCTGTCCAAAATGTGTCTTCCATATTTTTCTTTCCTGACTGTTGCTTCTCCGAACAGGTTTAAACTACTGTGCTTTTAAAGTGCAGTCTGTAGTTTTCCTCGAGGGAAAGAGTGATCAGACTGTGTAGCTTCTTTGCTGCTTTTTAAAAAGTTATTAGGCTGCTTTCTCTCATGCATCTGGCTAGGTATCCCTTTCCATAGTGAGTCAGAATTTTTGCTGGAAAAATAAAACCCTTCTACCTTTCAAGCCAGTGGTATCTACAGGGCTCAAGTTTGTATAATGTTAGGTCCATTTCTGACAGCAGTTACTTCATCTTGCAGAATTTCTTTAACACTGGCTTCGACACCTTCTGAACCTTTATTTTTTTTTTCCAAACAGATAGACCTCCTTGTGTACCAGTTCAGACTTTATTCTGGAGATCCCTGCCATGGTCAGGTTTAATCAAGCTATTCATTTCTCAGCCTTTTTCCTGGACACATCTAATGCTGAAGAGCAACTCCTGCACACTCAGTGTACATGAACAATTACACAGCTATGTAGAACAAAGCCATTAAGAAAGGATCCCCACTTGTTTGTACCGTTTACCAAATAGAAAAGGGTGAAAGGGTATGAAGCAATACTTAGTTAACTGGCTGCATCTGTTTCTTTCATGACACACACACTTGGCTTTTAATCTTTAGACCTAACGGGACATGCTGTTTTGGCAGATTTGTTAATCAGGAAGATACATTGGTTTGCAGACCCTTTTCAGGCACAACCCAGGCTATGTAGGCATGAACAGAGCAATGGACACCTAATGAAATGTGTTTACCCCATTAAAAATTCAATAAATAAAATATTTTTACAATATAAAATAAGACATGACCGTCATTATATGGACAAGAACCAAATAGGATATTTCTAGTATAAAATCAGACATAAGTAAACATGTATATTAAAGAACACTAAGGCAGTGTTCACCAAAATAAGGGTAAAAGTACAGATGCCAGCAAGTATAAGCATGAAGGATGGAATGCACTGGTAAAACAATATTTTGAAGCTAATAATGTGCAGTCAACAGCAGTGAAGCAGGAAGTTTAGATACACTGTAAGATACAACTAGATGGCGTAATATGCAGTAAATGTTAGAGTGGCATTGTGGTTTAAAAGCTACAAAGTGCATTGAATGAGGCTTAAAGTTTTGACAGGGGAGAAGAACTGGGAGGAGCAGTACCCATTATTATGAGCCTTCATTAGGAAGGCAGGATAGCAATAATAAGCTGTAGTTACTGCTGAGACTTCGAAGATTCACAAAACCTAACAAGAAGGGGAAAAAAGAAAGATATCAAAGTAACAGTTTGGTCTTCCCTTTGTTGTTTTTGCAGCTTGTCTTTTAACTCTGTTTCTACAGTGGCCTCATGGTCTTGGTGCCCAGTTTATTTAAACAAGATAGGTCGGACTTTGTCTATACATCAGACCTTCTTTTGGCAGACAGTGACCTTCTTTTATATACATGTTCCCTCTTCCATTTATGGTAGGGCCTGCTTTACTGCTTGTGGCTGTCCAATTAGCAAGTTCCTGCTGTAGTACATCCCTAACCAAGATACTGCAGTTGCATGAGATGCTGACTGTAGGACTGGACCAAGATACTGCAGTTACATGAGATGCTGACTGTAGGATTGGACCAAGATACTGCAGTTACATGAGATGCTGACTGTAGGATTGGACCAAGATACTGCAGTTGCATGAGATGCTAAATGTAGGATTGGACCATGATACTGCAGTTGCATGAGATGCTGACTGTAGGAGTGGACTAAATATTGCAGTTGCATGAGATGCTGACTGTAGGATTGGACCAAGATCCTGCAGTTGCATGAGATGCTGACTGTAGGATTGGACCAAGATACTGCAGTTGCATAAGATGCTGACTGTAGGATTCGACCAAGATGCAGTTGCATGAGATGCTGACTGAAGGACTGGATTTTTCGGACTGCACTCTTGTAGCTGCAGATCTTTCTCTGGCCTGCTGTTAACATGCATGGACTTAGACTTAGAGGAGGCTGTGCCTCATTATGTATTTCTAATGTTCATGACCAAAGATCAACAAAAATATGCTTGCTGACAGTGCTCATTTTAGACTTTCTGTCTGGAAAGATCGGAAGACGCACAGTTGTCTGGCCTGATCTACAGCTATCTTGGTAGATCATAGACATTTGGAACAGGAAAAGTTGCTAGGCTGTCCTTGTGCCTGATAGCAAGAATCGTTTTGGTAAATTCCATGTACAGAATGAGTACCTTACATTAACTTTTTTTTAACGCTGGAAATACGATGACTACTTTGTTGCTGCCTAACTTTTTTTTTTAAACAAGAAACATCTTTACTAAATTATCATGTATGACATAGGCCATGTTACATTTATAAAAATGAAAATAAACCATAGCGACACAATCTCAGTTGCAAACATTATACATTCCAAACCACACTGACACAACTGTAGCTGCAAACATTAACATTAAACATCACTTTTAACGTATCCAATCATTGTTAGTCAGCCATTACATAGCTCCTTTAAATCCTGCCTTCTTTTAAACCTTATTCCTCCTTTGCATGTATTGATCCTGCATTTCCATATTTTCCTTTGTAATTTGCACTTACCCTTTTCTAAAGATCCCAGTTCTAGTTGTTTTATCTCTGTTACTATCTTTTCTACTGCTAGTAAAGTTGGTTTAGACTTTGATTTCATTTTTCTAGTAATTGCTTTTTTGGCAGCCATCATAATTAGACTCAGCAAGGCCTTACTATCTCTAGGCAATTATTATGTATCATAGCTCAAAAAAATAAATTCCCTAGTTACTCCAGTTTGCTCACCCAGCATCTCCAACAGAGCAGTCTCTAAGGAATCTTTAAAATTGGCCAATGCATTACACTCCCAGAAAGCATGTTCCCAGTTACTTCTTTCTTCCCCATCACACTTCCAACATCTGCTGTCTACCTGAGGAAAAATTCTTTGAAGTTTAATTGGGGCATAAATACCTATGTAAACACTTCAGGCAAAAATCCTAAATCTTCTAGATTTTGTTGTATATTTGGGAGACATACATATATCCCCCATTGTTTCTCTGTGAATTGCTTATCTTATCTCTCTTCCCAATCCCTCCTAACCTCCTCTGATTGATTTTTATAGTTATGCAATATTTTGTATATTCTACTAATTATTCCTTTCTTAATGGCAATTTCTGTTCTTGAGCCTACTAAAAACCCTACCTGTCCTGTTTTGTTTAGGACCCTCCATTTATTTCTCTTTGCCTATATATTGCTGTTGAACTTAATAAATCTCAAAGTTAACAAGTGTGTACTTGCCGATAACTAATTATTCATGTTTCTGTCTTTCTGCAGCTTGCTTTGTTTTTCATTTTGCTTGCCTTGCATATATGATTACCCAGCAAGCAAGTCAAGACCTGTGACACTACTGTCTGGCTCATTAGCATATGCAACATTAGGACCTAGTAGGACCCCGCCCCCTCAATATTTATATATCATACTTAATTTTTTAAGCAGGAAAGCCCACTATATCAGTGCTTCTTTTCAGGAGCACTGATTGGTTAAGGATTTTACTCTGTCATGTTAGAGTCATGCAGTAGGCAAATGGAGGTGATAAGAATCGTACCCTGTATCTTGGCCTACAGGAAGTTGTTTGTTAACCAGTCAGAGCCTTAATCTTCTATGCTAACTGCCAGATACTGTTTATTCATTGCTAGGAAGTTTATAATGCCTTTTGAGTGGAGGACTGCAGCAGACTGTTTATTGCTCTTAACCATAGTTTACCTATTTTATAATGGTATTAAATTAAGTGCTGTGGATGTTGTTGGTTTAGCCACTGACTTGCCTTTTAGATTGATGGGGCAAAAAGTAAAATGAGGTAAAAATCTGAATATCACCTTCTTGTTTTGGTAAAGTACTACAGCTTCCAGATTAGAGTTTTGGATGGTCTTAAGGCCTCAAATTAAAATGGTGGTCAGAATTCGATTGCATAGAACTCTGTAATGTGAAATGAAGCATAATTTTGAGTCTTATTTGATGCACAGCTAGTAGAATATTTGAAAATGAAAAATAAAGGCACTCTGTAATGAATTGTATAGTATTTGCATCCAACTACTACTTTACACTGAAAAAGCATGCATGATCTTTTTGCAGAGTGTTGTTACATTCCTCCTGTGTGTATGTGCCTTGTGTTGTAGTGCCTCATGTCAGTGGTGATTCCAAAAGTAAAGATGTAAAGAAATTCTGTGTGTTTGTTTTTTAAATAATATGCAGCTTTATGTTTCTTTCAGTTGAGATGTCACACATATCCTGCTAAAGACAGTACTTATTTATTGTTGGCTTGTCAAAGAAAAGGAATAAATGCTGGCAAAAATCCAAAGGAACTGATCTGGATATATTTGTTTAAGAAGTAAATGTTGGTTACATTACAGACAAATGCATTTGGCATAACAACACACTGATTTCACCTCATGTAACTGAAGTGTTTTCCTCAGGAAATGGTGTTTATTCTGGAAGTTTCTTCAATATGCTAGAGTTTGAAACTGAAAATACTGTACTGCAGCATTCTTCTACTTTTAAAAAATCCACTGACCCATCTTTTCAAATAAAGTGCGAAGAGGCACCTTGTATCTATCCAATTTAATAAGCTTCCTTCTGGGATTCAGACCAGCTATGTTCTTTAGCAGCTCAGAGAAAGACCATGCACCTTGAGTTATGATGAGCAGCGAGAGCAAAGGATTGTTACTACAAGAATGCTTCTAAAGGAAATAATGTAGAAAGAATAACACAAAACCGATGCGGCTAATATTTTAGCTTCACCCTCTCTGCCCCTGTCTCCTGTCTAGTGCTTTCCTGTTTGAAACTGCTGCCATTTTGTCAGTTAAAATGCAAAAATAGTTCTTATTCTCACATTTTGAACAGCTGATAAGTGTATTGTTTATGTTCTGAAGCAAGTGAAAGTAAACTCTTGAGATTATACATGGTAAAGAAGTTATATCCAATATCAAATAACAGCTTTTGATGCAGAAAGTGGGTTGTCTTTGCATCACATTCTATTTTATTGGTAAGAATGCCACCCTGTAATTTTTCTTGGAGCTGAAAAAAGTTTATGTCCAAAAAAGACTAGTTATCAGCTAGGTCTTACAGGTGGAACATCTGCCATTCACAAGTGATATAATAGGATGTTACAGTATAATTAAAAAGCTGCTCATCTAAAGTAAGTTGATTTTGCTTAACCAGAATGTGTTGCAGATGTATGTAAATTGTTGTCCAGTACCTACCATGACATAATTTTGTTAGTGTGATTATAGAGAAAAAATGAGTGGACAATGGCATTAAAAAGTCAAACAGCACAATGTAATCATGTTCTACTAAATTACTTGCAGCACTTGTACAAGGAGTATAACTGGAAATTAAATTAATTGCAAAACAAAGGTGCTCCAGAAAGTGAACAGTGCATTTTAACTTGGTTTGTTTTCATCAAACAGTATTTCTGCCATCTTGTCGTCACAGTGATGGTTTACTTATTCATCCTTCTCAAGCACATTGAAGACTATCCGAATATTCTTCTGCTAATGAATATTGATATACAGACTGTATGTAATTCTCATTGTTCTGACTTATTAAGCTTTTAGGATGAAAAAAATGTCAAGTGCCAGGAAGGCTTGCTAAGTGTCAACCTTGCCTTTGTATTCCTCCTTCAAAGCTCTCTATGAGGTTTTGACAAATTTCCCCCCGCAATAGTTTTGATTATTCCTTTTGGGATACACTGACAGGAGAACAGTTATTTCCATTTTTCCAAAACTAAAAAGCCATCCCTAGTCAAAATAGGTGTCTGGCATCCAGCAAAGATGCCACATCCTGCAGTTGCTCAGTTTAGGACTACCATGTCCTGTTTGGCAGTACAGTTGGTGCCAAGAGGGCAGCAGAGGCTGTTCCAACTGGTGAACAATAGCAAGGGTTTTGCTTCTGTCATTTTTGTTCAGTAAGCAGTCCAATGTTTTTATCCCCAGCTCTGGATCTAAGTGGTTTTAACCTTTTGCATGATTACTCTTCATTTCTTCATGCCAGTGATCTCAAGGGGCTTTTAAATGGCATAGTAGATAAGATAGGTGCCTTTTAGTATACCATTACTTGGGAGGTGTACACAAGTTTCTGTTTGTTGTGGGTGGGCAACATTTTCAGTATGAGCTGCTGTCATTTCACTTTTTTCTGCTCTGTGGGCCTTCACCAAAAGTGGAAGCTGTGGAAGCAGAAGTGCTCCAGTAGGGCAGCCTTCTTGTGTTATTTTGCTTGGGCGATTATTTGTACCATCTTGTGGGAATACCTAGTGATGGCAACAGCTTGAATATTGTTATAACAGCAGTCATCATCTACTGGGAGAAATTCTTGAAATGCATTTCTTTTGCTGGAGTGATTCTGGAATCTCTCCAGAATTGTGACTTCTTCCCTCCATTGAGGGCCCATGAATTTGGGGATTTGGCCTCCTGAATGGTGCTGCAAAGACTAATTAAGGTTTACTGGGCTGAAACTGAAAAAGGTCAATGGGCATCAGTTTTCTACCACATTTGCCAAAGAAAAATAAATAAACCTTCTCTGGACTGACAGGTGTGTTTATACAGATCCTTCAGGGAGATCCTCATTGCCTGTGACTTTAGCGTTGTTCTTCATCTATGGATGTCTTACTTTCCTGTTGCTGTTCCCTAGAGTGGTGTGTCTCAGTCCCCATTCGGAAAGTGAGTTTCCCTTTATTCTTTTCTCCTCCAGAATTGTCACATGTCCTGAGGATTAAAAGCCTACTTTGGATCTTCCCTGGTACAGCGTTATTGGAATTCCTTAAGAAAAACAAACAAAAAAAAAACATTTGCACATCAACCTGAGAACTATGTTACTGAACATCCATGCCCTGGAAGCTTGAGCATCTTGCTAGTGAGGTTTTGATAATCATGGATGCCTATTCCTTCCCCACAAGAGGCATTTCATCTGCGAGAGAGACATCAGTCCATTTATCTTCCAGGTTTTGGGCCATGTACTGTAAGAATTGGAATGTCCTAGCAACATTTGACCATTTACAGTTTAAGGACAGTTTTGAAGACTTGACTGAAACGTAAAGGTTTTAACTGACCTTATGAAAGTGTGGAAGTCCCAAAAGTCATTCTGTTTTCAGTCTGAGGGAATATGGTTCTACACAGTTTTTATTTTGAGAACTTGGGAAGTCCACCTGTATGTAGACAGCATTTAGTGGATGACTGGGGGAAAAGTTCCAGAACTAATAGCATAGGCAATTTATGATATCAAGGGGGAAAAAACCCAATATATGATGTAAGCAAAACTATATAAATTTCAAAATATAATTGTTTTAGATATAAATAGAAGTATAAACACAAGCAACAGATACAGACTATAGAACACCATCCTATTACTATAGATTAACATGTTAAGTAGTCTATAAACAGTTTTATATAAATATCTGATAGACCTCAAAAACAAACATATATATGCATGTATACACATGCAAACAATGGAGTGGATTATTATTTGATAGCAGTAGCATAAATAAGCCAAACTTCAGTAAAAAAAAATATATATTCATTGTCATTTGGCAGTGGCGATCACAGCTTTATATATATATATATATATATATATATATTTTTTTTTCCCAAGAAGGAACTTAGACTACACCTATTTAACACCAAGTCTTGCCCCTGCCAGGACCCTCCCTAACCCACTACACTATTGTATTATCCCTCTTACTTCACAGAAGTCTCACTCCGCCATATCTTAGTTTTTTTCTCTTTTTACACACACTCTTATTAAAATATTTACACTCATTAGGTTGACCTCTACATCACTTGTATATATGTATACATTTTCTGCTCTACTTTATGCACCTCTCTTTATATTAGAATTATATCTTTGTATTTAAAAATTCAATTATATGATCTATATACAACTGTCAGCTTTATTCTTGTATTAAATAATTATTGAGATCTCTACTTGAATGTAGTGTAGCTTATGTACTGTAATTTGCTTATGTATTTTAATTGTTTCTGTACTGGAACTTTTCTCCTCAGGTCTCCACTGAAAATGGGCTCCTGGCTCAGTTGGACCAACCCAGTTAACAAATGTTAAATAAATAAAATAATATATATATATATAGAGAGAGAGAGAGAGAGAGAGAAGGAGACAGATATATTACTAAAATGTGGTAAAATGGTTAAACGAACTTATAAGGTACAAACTCGCATCGTATTTTGCACTAGTTGATATAGACCTTGCAAGCATTGGTACACAAGTTCATTCACAGAATTTAAATCACTGGTTAAAACAGGAGATGCGAAGGGCATGTGTGTAGAAATGAAATGTAGGATAGAGATGTGGGCTGATGTCCTTCAAGGATGCATCTGCAGTCATCACATATGGGTTGTCCTGCCTCAGGCAGCCCTTTGGTCGGCCGGATTCCAAAGTCTGGGTCTGGCCTCGGCTGATGTCGCACTTTCCCCGACGTCAGAGCGTCTGGGGTATAAAAGCATCAGCTGACGCCATTTTCCTCAGTCTTTCTTGCCGCGTGGTGCCCGAAGCAGAAGCAGTTCGCAAGTGCCGGTAGGCCAGTTCCTGTGATTCAGCTACCGAAGACTTCGAAAAAGCTAAGTACCCCGTTGGGGACTCTTTCTTGCCTCAGCCGATGTCAGATAAAGTTAATAATTGTTTAACTTGTGGGAAACAAATACCTCATAAGGATTTCCACTCTTACTGCCTCCCCTGCCTAGGCCCAGACCACGACGTCTCGGCCTGTTCAGCCTGTGCTTCCTTCAGCCGACGAACTCTTAGACATCGGTCAGAGTTTGCAGAGGAATTCTTTGGGGCTAGTTTTGCTTACAAGATGCCGTCGGAGACCCCGACTTCGCATTTAGTTAAGAAACGGAAGGACAAGGACCGACACACGCGGGCCGCGGTTTCGGCTGAAACCACGGTCAGGCCTACCGCGAGTGTCTCGGTCTTGGCTGATACCGAGTCCTTGGTACTTCCGATTACCGAAACCGCACAACCGACTACCTTGGCCCCGGCCGTGTCGGTTATTGAATTACCTACTGAAACTGGTGTCCAGGAACCTTCCGACACCATTCCTTTAGACAAGTCTACTCCTGCACGTGGTGCAGCCAGACCTCCTGCATCCATGTCCATTAAGGCTTTCTCTAGGGCTAAAGCTGCTAAACTTTCTAAAGCTTTGCCTCCCAAGGTTACCTCTCAGAGACCCTCTACTGGCTCACAGATTCTTAGCTTAGCAGTGGATCTTATCTCCTTAATTAGAGGTTCTCAACCTCATCCGGACAGGGGCTCTCAACCACCTCCAGACAAAAGGCCCAGGGTTGAGCCCTCTGACCCCCACTCCTCAGATGAGTCCACTGATGGCTCTACTCTGTCAGACCACCAGGAGGAGGCTTATTCGGCCTACGAGGATTCTGATGCTGAAGAATCTATTCCCTCGGCCTCCCCACCTGAAGAGTTTTACTTTGGAGAGACATTACACTCTATGAGAGAACATTTTCAATGGCAGGGTCAGGAATTCTCTGATTCTAGAAAGAGATTAAGGACCTTTTTACATTTACCTCAGCATAGGCCTTTAGCTATACCTCCTGTTTTGAATGTCATTGATGATGTGTACTCTGATGCTAGTACAGCCCCTGACTCTCTCCCTCCAGCTCCTGCCAAACCTGATAGGTACTACAGGGTCCCGGACTCACATCTACACCTGTACAAGGCCCACTCTGCTGATCCAGAAACTATTTCCCAGGGCCCAAAAGGGGTTGCAGCTGCCACAGCTAGAAATCCTCTATCCTCTGAAAGGGAGTCCAGAGCTTTAGAGAGACGGGGTAAGAAAGTGTATACTTCTGCAACTCTTTCCATGAGGGCATTAAATTGTCAATTTCATATGATACAGTACCAAGAGTATTTGTTAGATGAATTGCATAAGAAACTGTCTTCTTCTGAACCCCTTGATCGCAAATCCCTTCAGGATCTGGTACATAACTCCCAGCAGGTTAGTAACCATTTCTTGCAGTGTGGTTATGATGCATTGGAAGCTTCATGTAGGTCAGCTATGACAGGTGCAGTCATACGTAGGCATGCCTGGCTGAAGGAACAATCTCTGCCAGACCATGTTAAAGCTAAGCTTTTGGATGCTTCTATGGAAAAGCAAAAATTATTTGGTTCCACGGCTCAAGAGGTCTTAAAGAAATTTGAAGAAAAGGCAAAAATATGTGCAAACAGTCAAAGACTTTCTGCAAGTCCAACCACCGAGATTCAGCAGAAATTGGCCTACTAAGAATTGGTCCTTTCCGGACTCAGACAGATCTCAGAGAGGCAGGAATAGGCGTGCCAGAGGTAGAGGGCAAGCTAGAGGCTCCTACAGAGGCCGTCAATGGCAGCCTCCCAACCAGAGAGGTAGTGCAGGAACTACAACTGCTACACCAGGACAGGCTCAATGACTTTGTTTCGACTCCGCCGACCAGGGCTCAATTAGAAGCACCTTTGGGCAGAAAGCTTTCTTTATTTTCAAAAAAATTGGCACAGCATTACAAGGGACACATGGACACTGCAAATAATAGACAAAGGATACAGGTTCCATTTCCACACATTGCCAAAAAGAAAATGCATGCCAGACCTGCCACCAAATCAGAGGGCAGAGGCTTTGAAACAAATTTCCAACTTAATACAAATGAAAGCTATAGAAAAGGTACCTCTTTCAGAACAAGGCCAAGGATTTTACTCCAGATTATTCCTTGTTCCAAGAAAAGAAAATCAATGGAGGCCTATTCTCGACTTGTCCACACTGAATACTTACCTCATTGTGCCAAAATTCAAAATGCTGACTCTACAGCAACTCCTTCCCATGCTGGACAAGGGGTCTTGGCTGGTGACTCTAGACCTCAAGGAGGCATACCTGCATGTCCCTATCAGACAAAGTTGCAGAAGACACCTCAGATTTCTTGCAGGGTCAGAGCATTATCAATTCTCAGCATTGCCCTTTGGCTTATCTACTGCACCCAGAGTATTCACGAAATGCCTGGCATCAGTGATTGCACACTGCAGACTTCAGGGTATTCAAATTTACCCATATCTGGACGACTGCCTTATACAAGCAGACAGCAAGCAAACTTTGTTAAAGGACTTGGATTATGCCATCCACCTACTGCAGGCCTTGGGATATACAGTCAACATCCACAAATCAAGACTTGATGTTCTTCGTCTCACATTGCTGCAGTCATAACCTGTGGGTAGTCCGCTGTCCTCGGTCGGCCCGAATACCAAAGAGCTAGGCTGGCGTTGGTCATTGTCGCCTAGAGCTGACATCAGTACATAGTAGTACTTAAGCGCATGACCGACGCCATATCCTCAGTCTTTCTTGCCACGTGGTCCGAAGCAGAAGCAGCGTTTGCAAGTGCCGTTCGGCGTTCTGAAATTTTCATTTATCGAGTTTCAGACCAAGACCAAGTTGGGCTGGTACCCTGGGGAAATTTTTGTCTTTTCTTGCCTCAGTTATCCGGATGTCAGAAAAAGTTAATAATTGTATTTCTTGTGGGAAACAGATCATTCTTTCTGTATTCCTTGCTTAGGGCCTGAGCACGACGTGGTCGGGTGTCGCTTTTGTGCTAGATTTAATAAGTGCACCATTAAACGAAGATTAGACTGTGCCAGGCTTGTTTTTGGTAAACGGTGTAACTATAACATGCCGCCGATCCTCCGACGCCGCTACCGCTAAAAAGCGTAAGGATAAATCTTTAAGGTCTAAACCGGATGAGTCGTTCGTTGCGGACGCCGGTTCTACGGAGCCTCCGGTTGAATCTGTGGATCCTGCCGAGGGTTCAGCTGAATCCCAGGGGGAACCTTTACTTTTACAGGAGTTGGCCTCTCAGGAATTAGGCCAGGCTGAGGGTGCTTCTCAGGTGTCTGTAGTTCCAGCTTTACAAAAGGTTATTAGGCCTTCTACTTCAGTGGCTAAAGGCCATGCTAAGGCCAAACCTTGTCTTGTTGGCCCTGGTCATAGTTCTAGCTCTCCAGCCCCTGTTCCTAAAAAGCATATGTTGAAAATGGCAGAGGACTTGATTACTTTGATCAGGGGTTCTATGCCCCCCCCCCCCCAGAGAAGAGGCCTAGGGTGGAGGCGGATTTAGAGGGAATGGATCATTCCTCTGACTACTCTGAATCCTCAGCTGAAGAAATTCAGGATTTCCCTTCCTATTCTGATTCGGATGCAGAGGACTCCTGTCCGTCTGCTTCTCCTCCAGAGGATTTTTCTTTTTCTGAGACTTTACATTCCATGAGGGAACATTTCAAGTGGGAAGGTCAGGATTTTTCAGATTCTCTGAAAAGGCTTAGGGAATTTTTGTTTCTGCCACAACATAGGCCCTTGGCTATTCCTCCTGTCTTAGATGTAGTTCGGAATGTTTTTTCTGAATCTTCCCTTAATCCTGATTCTTTGCCTCCGGCCCCTGTCAAGCCAGACAGGTATTACAGAGTTCCAGAAGCACATAAGTATTTGTACAAGAGTCCTAGAGCTGATCCGGAAACTATTATTCAAGGTCCGAAGGGTGTTAGGGCTTCTGTGGCTAAGAATCCAGTTCCTTTGGATAAGGATTCTAGAGTGTTAGATAGGTGGGGGAAAAAGTGTACACCTCCTCTATGTTAGCTATGAGGGCTTTGAATTGCCAATTTCATATGCTGAAGTATCAGAATTTTTTGTTAGGCCAATTGAAATCTAAGGTGGATGCTTTATCTGAGGGTATAGAGTGTAAGGAGCTCCAGGAGTTGGTTCATGCATCAGATCAAGTTGGCAAACATTCTTTACAGTGTGGTTTTGATGCTCTTCAGGCTTCATCCAGGGTGGCTGCTACAGGTTCAGTTATTCGTAGACATGCCTGGCTTAAGGATCAAAATTTGTCAGAGCATGTTAAGGCTCGGATTTTGGATGCTCCTCTTCAATCTGAAGTACTTTTTGGCCCTCCTGTGGAATCAGTTTTGAAAAAGATGGAAGATAAGGCTAAGTCTATGCAGACGGTCAAGGATTTTATGCAGGTGCAGCCCCCTAAGTTTAGTAGGAATTGGCCTGCTAGAGGATGGTCTTATCCTTCTTCGGATTATCAGTCTAAGGGCAGGTCTAGACGTGGTAGAGGCAGGGCTCACGCTCAGGGTTCTTTCAGACCTAGGACTTGGAGCTCTCCTGCACAGTCTTCTGGTGAGGGTAGGGGTCAGCCCTTTCGTAAGCAGACCCAATGACCTGTATCTTCCACTGCCAGACCCTTCTTTACTGGTAGCTCCTCTAGGAGGAAAGTTAGGACTTTTCAAACAAAACTGGAATTTGGTCACCCAGGACCAATGTGTGTTGGACATAATAAATCAAGGTTACAAGTTTTATTTTCACACTTTTCCTCCTTTCAAAGGCATGCCGGATGTGCCTCCTCAGCAAAGGCTGGAGGCTCAGGAGCAAATTTCTCTGCTTTTGCAGATGGAGGCAATTCAGGTGGTCCCTCCGTCAGAAGTAGGCCTAGGATTTTATTCCCGTCTATTCCTAGTGCCAAAGAAAGGAAACACTTGGAGGCTAATTCTGGATTTGTCCATTCTCAATACCTACCTAGACATTCCAAAGTTCAAGATGTTAACATTACAACAACTTCTGCCTATGCTAGGCAAAGATCACTGGATGGTAACCCTGGATCTCAAAGAGGCCTATCTTCACATCCCTATCAGGCCCAGATGTCCTTCAAGGATGCATCTGCAGTCCTTACAAATGGGTTGTCCTGTCGTCAGGCAGCCCTTCGGTCGGCCGGATTCCAAAGTCTGGGTCTGGCTTCGGCTGGTGTCGCACTTCACCCAACGTCATTGCGGCAGTTCTTCGGGTATAAAGGCATCAGCCGACGCCATTTTCCTCAGTCTTTCTTGCGCGTGGCTCAAGCAGAAGCTGTTCGCAAGTGCCGGTCGGTCAGATCCAGAGATTACTACTACCGAATACTACTTCAAGACTTCTATAAAGCTAAGTACTCGCTGGGGACTCTTTCTTGCCTCAGCCGATGTCAGAGAAAGTTAATAACTTTATCTTGTGGGAAACAAATACCTCATAAAGATTTCCACTCCTATTGCATACATTGTTTAGGCCCAGACCACGATGTAGCAGCTTGTCTAGCCTGTGCTTCTTTAACCGACGGACGCTTAGACGCCGCCGGACTTTGCTGAACAGATTTTCGGCTCGATTTTGCCTACATTATGCCGCCGGATCCTCCGACTCACGCAAATAACCAAAAGCGCAAAGAAAGGACCGACACTTTCGCGTCCGCGGTTTCGCTGAAACCGCGTTAAGCAAAACCATGAGTGTCTCGGTTTCGCTGAAACCGAGCAAGCGGTTCTTCTACAGCCGATAACTTGCCTTCTACCGAGGCCTCTTCTATCCTGGTAGAACGGCTTCTGAAATCCAACCTTCTGTTGCGATTTCACAGGATATATCAGACACCATTCCCTAGATATTTCTACCCCTGCACGTGGAGCTGCTAGGCCTCCTCCAGCTATGTCTATTAAGGCCTTTGCCAGGGCTAAAGCAGCCAAAGCTTCAAAACCTGTGCCTGCCAAGCCCCCCTCTCACAGGCCCAGCACCAGCTCCCATATGCTTTCTTTGGCAGAGGATCTCATCTCTTTAATTCGTGGATCCCAGCCTCATCCAGACAGGGCCTCTCTCCCTCCTCCAGAAAAGAGGCCTAGAGCAGAGCCCCCTGAGCCAGTAGCCACAGATGATTCCTCTGATGATTCAGAACATACAGACCCTCCTGAGGCTTCTTATTCTCCTTACGAAGACTCTGATGCTGAGGAGTCCATCTCTTCAGCCTCTCCTCCTGAGGAATTTTCCTTTGGGGAAACCTTGCATGCTATGAGGGAACAATTTCAGTGGCAGGGCCAAGATTTCTCAGACTCTAGAAAAAGGCTTAGGACCTTTCTACACTTGCCACAGCATAGGCCTTTAGCTATTCCTCCAGTTCTATCTGTTGTTGATGATGCATTTAATGATGCTTGCACTACTCCTGATACTTTACCTCCGCTCCTGCTAAGCCAGATAGGTACTACAGGGTCCCGGACACTCATCACCACTTATATAAGGCCCCTTTTGCAGATCCAGAGACTATCACCCAGGGCCCTAAAGCTGTAGCAGCTACTTCTTCTAAAAACCCCTCCCTCTGAAAGGGAATCCAGGTCCTTAGAGAGATGGGGTAAAAGTTTACACCTCTGCTACCTTGTCAGCTAGAGCTTTGAACTGCCAATTTCATATGATTCAATATCAAGAGTTTATGCTTGACCAGTTGACTAAAAGCTGTCCTCTGAAGAATCTTTAGATAAAAGTATGTTCAAGAAATGTTACATAACATACAGCAGGTTAGTAACCATTCTTTAAAATGTGGCTATGATGCACTGGAGGCTTCCTTTAGATCAGCCATGACTGGCACAGTTATCAGGAGGCATGCATGGTTGAAAGAGCAGGCATTACCAGACCATGTCAAATCTAAGCTTTTGGATGCACCTATGGACAAGGTCAATTTATTTGGTGCCCCGCACAGCAGGTACTAAAAAGATGGAAGAGAAAGCAAAATCTATGCAAACAGTAAAGATTTCTTACAAGTTCAACCTCCAAGGTTTAGCAGGAATTGGCCTCCAAGAATTGGTCCTTTCCGGACTCCTCTAAGGCACAAAGAGGCAGGAATAGGCTCTAGAGGCAGAAACCAATCCAGGGGTGCCTACAGGGTCGCCAGTGGCAGGGTAACAACCAACGAGGCACGGATACAGCCACCACCACTACAACAACTCAATCACAGTGACTTGGCGGTGGCACCGCCTACCAGGGAACAACTAGAAGCACCCTTAGGCGGAAAGCTAACATTATTTTCAAAAAACTGGCACTGCATTACAAGAGAAAAATGGATTTTGCAGACTATAGACAAAGGTTACAGGTTCCATTTCCATTCACTACCAGGAAAGAGAGGAATGCCAAACCTACCACCTTCTCAAAGGGCAGAAGCTCTAAAACAAATATCTCAATTATTAAGAATGCGAGCTGTGGAAAAGGTACAATTTATGGAGCAAGGAAGGATTTTACTCCAGGCTCTTCCTGGTACCAAGAAAAGAAAACAAATGGAGGCCTATTCTAGACCTGTCCACTTTAAACACATTCCTCATTGTTCCAAAATTCAAAATGCTGACCCTACAGCAGCTTCTTCCCATGCTGGGCAAGGAGTCTTGGCTGGTAACTCTAGATCTCAAGGAGGCATACCTGCACGTCCCCATAAGACCAATTTGCAGAAGATACCTCAGATTTCTTGCAGGATCAGAGCATTATCAATTCTCAGCATTGCCCTTTGGCTTATCTACTGCGCCCAGAGTGTTCACGAAATGCCTGGCATCAGTAATCGCTCATTGCAGACTTCAGGGAATTCAAATCTATCCCTACCTGGACGACTGCCTGATACAAGCGGACAACAAAAACAAATTAACAGAAGACTTACAGAGAGTCATCTACCTGCTACAAGCCCTGGGATATACAGTCAATACAAAAAAGTCAAGGCTGATTCCATCCCAAATAATAACCTTTCTGGGTGCAGAACTGGACACATCAAAACAAATGGCATTTCTAACTGCAGAAAAGAAAGAGCAACTTCCTCTCTGTTTCTTGGCATTAACAAAGCAGAGCCATCTAACTGCAAGAAATGTGCTACAAGCTCTAGGCTTCATGGCATCCTGCATAATACTGGTCCCTCATGCCAGGCTTCATATGAGAAAGCTACAGTGGTACCTAAAGAATTTGTGGTCTCAGCACAAGCACAGCCTGGAAACCAAAATTCCAATGATCCCATGCCTGAAGCAAGAGTTCTTATGGTGGGCTCAGGCCTGTCAATCAACAACAGGACTGCCCTTCGGCAAAAGTCAACCAAGACAAACTATCACGACAGATGCCTCAGACCTCGGTTGGGGGGCACACATGATGGACAAGTGCATTCAAGGCCTATGGACTCAAGACCAGCTGCATCTGCACATAAATCTAAAAGAAATGATGGCAGTAAAATTGGCAATCCAGGCATTCAGACCTCTTCTCCAAGAAGGCCAGTTGTTGATAAGGATAGACAACACCACAGTTATGTGGTACATCAACAAGCAGGGAGGCACACTCATACCCCTATGCCGGCTGGCACTGGACCTATGGGATGTGGCTCTGAGCTACAACATTCAGTTACAGGCAATTTATGTACCAGGCAAGGAAAACATTCTAGCAGACATATTAAGCAGAACTACAACAGATGCCCACGAATGGATGCTGCATCCGGACATTTTCAAAACCATCACAAGAGAATGGGGATTACCACAAATAGACTTGTTTGCATCCCCATGCAATCACCAGTTGAAGAAATTCTGCACAAGGACTTACCACCCACTTGCTTGGAAGGTGGACTCCCTATCCTTCAGTTGGAAAAGCCTGACAGCATACGATTCCCACCACTTCCTTTGATGCACAAGGTGCTTCTCAAGATCAAAGAGGAACGTCCGAGGATCATTCTGATAGCCCCAGACTGGCCAAGACAACATTGGTATCCACTGCTGAGGAGCATGTCCCGGGAACAAATATGGAAACTGCCCCTGATCCCATTACTGCTGACACAGAACAACTACAACATTCTGCATCCAAACCTAAAAACTCTGCAGCTAACTGCCTGGAACATTACATAA
This sequence comes from Protopterus annectens, assembly GCF_019279795.1. NCBI lineage: Eukaryota > Metazoa > Chordata > Ceratodontiformes > Protopteridae > Protopterus > Protopterus annectens. The sequence continues at coordinate 287,346,295 of NC_056746.1, forward strand.
CAGCAATTAACCCAAATTTATCCCAAAGGGTTAAAGACATAATCCTGGAGGCTCAGACCTTCAACAAGAAAGAATTATGGAGTAGAATGGAAAATATATCTGATGCGGAGTAGTGCAAAGGGGCAAGATGTGACACTGGTGAACATAGCCAACATCCTGGAGTACTTGGTGGAGCTCTTTCCTACAGGCCTGTCCTATTCCTCCATCAAGATACATGCATCAGCTATTTCAGCACAATACAGCTTGGATCCTCCTGTCTTCTCAAGAACCTCTGCTCAGACAGTTTCTGAGGGGAATTAAAAATGTAAAACCTCCCAGGAAACCTCCATTGCCAGCATGGGACTTGAACTTTGTGCTAGAAAAACTGACTCTACCTCCTTTCGAGCCAGCAGCTACAGCAGACTTGCAATACTTATCCTGGAAGACTGCTTTCCTGCTGGCTATAACTTCAGCAAGAAGGGTCTCTGAACTACAGGCATTAATGGCAGTACAACCCTTCCTGATCTTCCATCAAGATAGAGTGTCCATGAGAACAAATCCTACATTTATGCCTAAGGTGGTATCCAGAGTCTCTTTAAATCAGGCTATCCACCTTCCTACATTCTTCCCAATCCACAGAACAGGGGAGAAAAACTCTTACATACCTTGGATGTACACAGAAAATTACGCTACTACCTGGACAGGACAAAAAACAATAGAAAAACTGACCAGCTTCTGGTAGCTTATGCAACAGGAAAAGAAGGAAAACCAATTTCTAAACAGACAATCTCCAAATGGATAGGAAATTGCATTAGATTTTGTTACTCCTACCATAGCAAGAAAACTCCAGAGAACATCAGGCCTCACTCCACAAGGGCCACAGCCACTACCACAGCTTTTACGAGGAGTGGCTACCAAGGACATTATAGAGGCTGCTACTTGGACCTCCGTGCATACATTTGCCAAGCATTATAACTTACCTCTATACTCTAGATCCCGTGCTGGTTTTGCCACTGCTGTTTTGCAAGGGATCCTGACTACACCATAATCTATTCTCATTTCCTCCTCCCCTAGTTTAGCTATGGTATTCTACCCATTTGTAAGGACTGCAGATGCATCCTTGAAGGACATAGTACAGTTTTGTACCTACCATAAATGTAGATGTCCGAGAGGAATGCATCTGCAGTCAGGATTACCCACCCTCCTTCCCCTCTGAGGTACTCCTAGGGTACTTACCAATCTTCAGCTAGCTTGGGGGGGATCTATTATGGTGTATTTGTTTGTATATATGTACATACATGTTTATTTTGTGTATTTGCTCTCTACTATTTGGAAACTTTGGCATTTATCCAAATTTAGCCAACCAAGAGGGCACCTGGCATCTGGAGCAAGAAACACTGAGGAAAATGGCGTTGGCTGATGCCTTTATACCCAAAGAACTGCCGCAATGACGTCGGGTGAAGTGCGACACCAGCCGAAGCCAGACCCAGACTTTGGAATCCAGCCGACCGAAGGGCTGCCTGACGACAGGACAACCCATTTGTAAGGACTGCAGATGCATTCCTCTCGGACATCTACATTTATGGTAGGTACAAAACTGTACTTTGCAGGAGATTCCTGAGATTTCGGGCTGGTACTTCGCATTATCAGTTCTCTGCATTGCCCTTTGGTTTATCTACTGCACCCACGGTATTCACAAAAGTTCTGGCTCCTGTGATTGCTTTCTTCAGACAGAGAGGAATACAAATTTACCCTTATCTGGACGATTGCCTGATTCTTGCTCAAAACAAAGACATATTACTACAACATCTCCAGTATGTAATGGCAGTTTTAAGGTGCCTAGGGTATTCTGTGAACGAAATAAAGTCCAGTCTAGTACCCTCTCAGGACATGTGCTTTCTGGGTGTGAGACTGAATACAGCTTCTCAGATGGCATTTCTGACCCCGGACAAACTAAGAACTCTTCATCTTTACTTCCAGCAGTTATCAGTAATGTCCAGGCTGACTGCAAGGACAGTCCTTCAAGCCTTGGGGTTCATGGCATCTTGCATTCTAGTACTTCCCAATGCCAAACTGCATATGAGGAAGCTACAATGGTATCTCAAAAGTGTGTGGACTCAACACTGTCACGGTTTGGACACTGTCATTCGGATTATACCTTGCATCCAGAAGGAATTCTTGTGGTGGGCTCAGGAATGTCACCTAAACAAGGGACTCTCTGTGACCCTACCAGAGGCGAGTCAGATCCTAACGACGGATGCCTCGGACTTGGCTTGGGGAGCACACTTCAATGGGAAATGGATACAAGACATGTGGCCTCCCATACTACTACATTTGCATATCAACATGAAGGAGATGTTAGCAGTTCAATTTGCTTTGATAGCCTTCAAGGACCTGCTTCAGCCGGGACAGGTGTTGATTCAAACAGACAACACAACATCAACAAGCAGGGGGGAACCCATTCCTACCCTCTTTGCAGGCAAGCAATGATTTTGTGGGAGACTGCTCTGAGTTTTCGAATCAATCTTCAAGCACGGTTTCTGCCAGGAGCTCAGAACTCCCTAGCAGATATATTGAGCAGGCAGATTGTGGATCCCCACGAGTGGAAACTGGATCCTCAGATCTTCAAACAATTGACTGTGGCTTGGGGAACTCCAGACATAGATCTGTTCGCTTCTCCACTGAATTTTCAACTTCCAAGATTTTGCACAAAGATGTTCCACCCAGATGCTTGGAAAGTGGATGCTCTATCTTTCAGTTGGAACAACCTTCACGTTTATGCTTTTCCTCCTCTGCCTCTTCTCCCCAAGGTACTCTTGAAAGTCAAGCAGGACAAGCCTTGCATGATTCTAATAGCACCAGATTGGCCACGTCAGCATTGGTATCCTCTGCTGAGGAGTTTAATCCAGGAGCCTCCTTGGCTTCTGCCACAGGTTCATTTGTTGTCCCAGTCAAACAATCATTTTCTCAATGTTCAGGTGCAGTCCCTCCATCTAACAGCCTGGCGTATTCTGTGATGGAGCCGGTGGGGTCTCAGCTTCCTCAACAGGTTTTGAATGTCATTTTTGAAGCCAGGCTGCCTAGCACTAGAAAAGTTTATGCTGATAAATGGAAGAGATTTTTCTTTGGTCCACTGCAAATGGTTTTGATGTTCCAGTGCGTAATTTGAGTTTTATGCCAGTATCTTACTGAATTACTGGACAAGGGTTTGTCATTCTCTTCTGTGAAGGTTCATGCTGCAGCCATTTCTGCTCACTATGATTGTGACCCTCCTTTATTTTCTCATCCTTTGTTCAAACAATTTCTTAGAGGGGCAAAGAATATAAGACCCCAATGAGAGCTCCTACTCCTTCCTGGGATCTCAATTTTGTTTTGGAGACACTTACTTTACCTCCTTTTGAACCTGCAGCTACGTCTGAACTGAAGTTTTTGTCTTGGAAGACTGCTTTTTTGTTGGCCATTACTTCTGCTAGGAGGGTATCTGAATTGCAGGCACTCATGGCAGTTCCTTTTTGATATTTCATAAGGATAGAGTTTCTTTCAACTAACCCTACTTTTATGCCTAAAGTGGTTTCTAATGTGGCCTTGAACCAGTCTATTCATTTGCCTACTTTTTATGCTGATCCCCAAAAAGGGGAAAAGTCTTGCATTCTTTGGATATCCACAGGCAGTTACGCATTATTTGAGCAGAACTAAGGAGTTCAGACAGACTCAACAGTTATTTGTTTCTTTTGCTTTGAATTCACAAGGGAAAGCTGTTTCAAAGCAGACTATTTCAAAGTGGATTGGTCATTGTATTGCTTTTGTTATTCTCATCATGGGAAGGATGTTCCTGCTGGGATCAGACCTCATTCTACTAGGGCTACTGCCACTTCTACTGCTTTTCTAAGGGGTGTAGCTACTAAGGATATTTTGGAGGCAGCTACTTGGAGTTCAGTACACACTTTTACTAAGCATTACCATCTCCTTTATTCCAAGTCCAGGGCTGGGT